>NW_026963295.1:1822469-2126214 GCF_036588685.1 Mytilus trossulus
TTGTGGTTTGTCATATATTTGTTTGTTTGTAGCTCCTGTATACTAGTATTATATAAACCAATTTGTCATCACTGTTGGGTTTCTCGTCTGAATTTTAACATTAACTCTGTTAGGTGCCTCTTTCCAAGCCGAGCCTTTTATAGGGTCTCATTATGAAGTTTTTGGTCATTAATGAAGGGTGTGCAGTGACCCATTATATAGTGGCTAACAAGAAAATCACTTGGTCTAGATGGTTTAGGGTTTATAGTTATGATAGTCGTCTCATCAAAATTCAAACCCAGTGGCGGATCCAGGGGGAGGGTTCAGGAATTGGGACATTAAGTTGGACCCCCTTTGTCCTGGGTTGGGAACCCCTTTTTTGAGAAGGCTGGATCAGCCCCTGATACCATATCTCCTTAGAGACGACATCAAAAGATCGATGTAGGATAAAAAACTTAAATCAAATAGTTTGGGGGTGGGGGTGGGGGGGGGGGTCAACATTGCTGCAAGTTTTAATTTTTTCCAAATTAAGTTAAGAGGGGGGGGGGTCAGTGAAAAAACTATGTGAATTAAGTTTTTTATCCTTCATTGAACTTTTGATGTCGTCCCTTAGGCAAAAATAAAAATTATGTTTGTTTCCCCTCCCCCACCCGGGTCAAAAAATTATGTTCCATAAACAATCGAAATTATTTTCGTTCCCAAAAATCATGAAAATAATCTTTTCTATTTTTGAAAAGTGTTGAAGGCAAAAGGATTGATCATCTCAAACAATACACTCAAATTCAGCACAAACAACTCAAAGGATGCACTGACTGGACAAGTCAATTCATTCATGTAACCATGCTATGACAGCCAGTTAAAAAAAAATAACCTCAAACTTCCTGGTCTGTTTACAAGGGTAGACCATTGGGATGGGAAACAGACATTCTTTAAAATGTGGCCTTATTCATATTTTTTTTTATTGAAATTCTGTAATAAGAAGATTTTACTAGTCTATAAGTATCACATATACTTTACATTATCAATAATCCATTAAAAAAAAGTCCAGTCAAAACAACCATGCCAGACAGAGATGACAAATAATGTACACTTTACAGTTCTTCCATACCCCAAATTTATGGTTAACCGTTTATAGAAACCATGGTAACAGAGAAACAGACTAAACATAAAAAACATGAAAATGGTGTCATGGTCAGATGAAATTAGCTAATAAAAAATGTCAAACATGTTCACCTTACATTCGTTCCATATGCCAAAAATAGTGATCCTATACATGTACAATGTAGTTAATAGCAATTCAAAACATTGATGACCTTCTGCTGTTGTCTGCTCTGTAGTCGGGTTGTTGTCTTGTTGGCACATTCTCCATTTCCAGTCTCTAATTTTATTACAAAGTATATGAGAAACAAACCTTTAATCCACTAACATGTTTAACCCCACCACATTATTTATGTATGTGCCTGTCCCAAGTCAGGAGCCTGTAATTCAGTGGTTGTTGTTTGTTATGTGTTACATATTTGTTTTTTCGTTCATTTTTTTTACATAAATAAGGCCGTTAGATTATTTTACATTGTCTTATCGGGGCCTTTTACAGCCGACTATGCGGTATGGGCTTTGCTAATTGCTGAAGGCCGTACGGTTATCTATAGTTGTAAATGTTTGTGTCAGTTTGGTCTATTGTGTATAGTTGTCTCATTGGCAATAGTACCACATCTTTTTTTATATACTAACCATGTTAACATTGTAATAATCTTAATCACCTAAATTATCCATGAAATAAAGTCAAGGTCAGGTCAACCTAACCTCATAGACAAGTAGACCTTGCAAGATACTCATATACAATAAAATGTATCCAATTACATATAATTAAATGTACAGTATAAGAGATCACTTCACTGATTAAATAACAGTATATTTTACATGCAGTCACTGAATCATGAAAATGAGGTCAAGTGCAATGGACATGATGATATAATGACAGACTGAAACATCATAAGTATTAGCTACTAGTACATGTATCTGAATACAAGACAAGAAACATCCAGCTCTTTTAGCTTTTAAAATGTAAAGCTAGCTTTTAAAATGCAAAGCTCTATAAAAATAGCTTACATCATCCCCCTTAGACTGTAATACATATTTCTTGCATACAACCAACTTTCATGACTTTCGTGTAAGGCGAGACAAAATAAAATGATACTTTGAAGTACATGTATTTTTTAATATGTTCGACTACTACATGTACATGTACTAGTATAAAATGCCAGTTTTAGAAAGAACAGTAATTTAGAAGATTATCAAAATACATGAAGATACATCATTGTACATTCAGACTATTATAACTACAAATGTATACAGCAAGCTGTCATTTGACTCTAACCAACAACTGTACCAGGGCTGTAAAGCTTGTCTAGGTTGGTGAAACTTCCATCATCATGCATATGACACTAAATAATAGTGACGGACCGTGACAGACCCTCATGGAAGGTCAAGAAGGTTTAACACACCATGGTGGTACATGTAGCCAACAGTAGCAATGGCAGCATAGAAATTCTTATTATATCCAAATTCTTTATTATTTTAAATGAATAATTATCCAAGGTGAATTCAGATATATACATGTATGATCATGATGATGCACTTTTAGTATTGACAATGATTGCAAGATAATCACAGAAACCATGAATTTCCATTATTCCAATTTCCTACATTTTTTCCTATGAATTGTAAATTTGCTTTTTGTTCAATTCACAATTTCCTTTTTGTACAATCAGAACATCACATCAACATCATGGCATAATGCTGTTAGCTTTATCAACCTTATTTCCAAACGCAATAAGTAACTCAAAATTATGAATGAATCCACCATTTCACAATTTACAGCTACAGGTACAAATGAGGTACATGTACCGTATTTGAGTAATTTAGTGACACTATATTTCCTATGTATACATGATATATGCCCCTTCATAATCTGGCTGGGAATCATGCTCAAACCAATGTGATATCTTATCTACAAAAAAAGTATACATTAAGAATTAAGTATTTATTACATGTATCTAAAATTAAATAAGTCAATAGCATTAATACTATTTCATATATAACTACATGTATTTGATTTGTCACAATTGTAGTAATAATAATTCAACAAATTCTTTTAATAATACTTTTTTATTTTAAAATAGAATTTGTTGAATATTACTACAAACATGACAAAGCAATTAGTATGTATAGATTATATAGATTATAACATGCCCTTTTCCATATTGGCCCTGGTATTATCCCAAGACTCTCATATTGGCCTCGAGGCTTTAGCAGAGGGCCGATATGGGTCGAGGGATGATACCCGGGCCAATATGGAAAAGACATGTTATAATCTGTTTATCACATATTTCAGTTCTGCAGAAAAGAGAAAAAAAAGGTCAATTATAACAATTTAATGAAACATAAAATGTAAAATCTTGAATATTTTATCACAAATGTGGCATTAAGGAGGCAATGACGTCACATCGTTTGGAATCAGGGCACAATATTAATATATACTCTTTTTTTGCCCCATGCAATTTTGAGGTTATTGCATATGCAAAACTTAAGGTATTCATTACAAATACATGAAATATGTGATAAATTATAATTATTGTACATCACCCACCAGTGGCTATATAAATAAGTACATCATCATCATAACATGTGAAGATTGGTTGGTTATGGGTTATAAAAAAATCCAGTGACAAATATTTCATGCAAATTTTAGGACGTGACAGTTATCAATACATTATTAGACATACAATACAAAGAATTCCAAATTTTTCTATACTTGATAATCAGCATAAATTTATTTATTTATTAAACTGTGAAGACAATCAGGTCCTTAATGCTGTTGGTAAATTTATAAAAGTGAATCGGAGTTAGTAATTGTATTGTATCTGTATGTCAAAAAAATGTTTGTATCTATGCAAATCAATATTCTTTTTTCCCCTTATTCATGTATGCTCTGTGTGCCCCTTGTGGGCCCTTAATTGGAAATAAAATATGTTCTGTTCTATAAATATGTAGGGTTACTCGATCAGGGGGTTAGGTCTTGTAATAGGCCATCCCGCACAACCAAACCATTGTGAATACCCCACATGTTAGGCAATAAACAGGTGTGGATCCAGCCCTTTATAAAAGGGGGATTTAAACCAGAGTTTATATGTACCTAAGTCCTTTTCAAATCATGCATTGATCTTCCAAAAAAAGAGGGGGTCCAATCACAGGAACAATTTTTTAACAACCCAAATTCTTACTTTGCCTTTGAACAAGTTACTGTGCAAGAATCAATGTTGTGTATAAGAAAGTCGATTCATACCTGTATGCACAAATGTAACAAATGTAAACATTTTCCCTTCAACTGTTCAATTTCTTGGCCGGATCAATGATTATTCTCATGTCTGATAGGCATGTTCTACTCACCAATTGTTATTTCCAGTTCAGCTATAAATATTGTACTGCAGTGTCCATCTACCATGTCAACGATTTTATGCAAAATAAGTTTGCCATTTGCAGCGCTGACAGACACTGCCGACATGCAGAGGTATTTTAATAAAGAGGATACGGTAACGTTAAATCGTTTACGGGCGTAGAATTATTTTCCGTTTTTAATAAAACTTGTCAGATTTGATTGATTATCGTCGAAAAATTTCCCTAATGGATAGTAATTCAAATTAAACCAGCTTTATTATGCTGTATTCATGTAATATATATAACCTGGTCTTTAAATGTACTTCAGGTACACTGACGTATAAACATTTTTTTTTGATAATTTATCAAACCTATTTCAAATATGTAAATTGAATGATTTCATAAGCCTTTTTCCGCTATATAAATATTCAAACTTTATTTTTTAACGCAGTCTTCTGAAATGTAATGATTTTTTTTATTGAGGCTCTCGAATTATAGACACATTAAAAATAAAGATGAAAAGTCAAACTCATGAGTCTGGCAAAAATTAAAAACAGACAATAAACGGAAAACGATAAAAGATATAGTTTTTCCCTGCCTCAAATTTTATACTCAAATGCAATTTATATAGCTAACATTAAAAGTTAAATGAGAATGCATTCATTTACAATTATATTAAAAAATGTTACATCTTAAATTCAATTAAACATATTAAGATTACGTTTTCAAGTGTTCACGGCCGACATCCGTAATTATTTAATAAGGGTGTAAAAATGATCTGTTGCGTCAAGATGACACATTTTTCACCACTTCAGTCTGTAATTGCATAAACATGTATTGCAATCACTTGTTAACCATAAAATATAAAGGCTCAGGTGCTTGTATTCAATAAATAAATGTTATTTAGGCAATCTGTTGATTTTTTTTAGTCAATTCGCGGCGGTTTGTGCAGCAGTATGTCTTTGAGATACTTTTTAAAATATATAACAAAAAATGTTAAATTATTAAATAGGAAGAAGTAAGAATTCAAATTGAGTATTTTTTTATTTAATTAACATGATTAAAGGGACGTGATAGACTCTCAGTTAACATAAACCGTCTTCTTTCTATTTTTTTATTTTATTCTTAAAAGGGGAGCAACCCCTGATAACCAACGGGAAAGTTTAACTCGTTTTGTGTCCGAATTATTAAAATCTGAACACGACTGGACACGGTCTGACAACATCTTGACGTAACTTTGGATCCATGGTCTGTTTTGGTCTGACACAGTCGTAACGGATCTAAACAGCTCGCTAGAAGATTCAGTCTGATTTATCTTGACATGCCTTAACGGACTGATTTACCTAATGAGACCATCGATCGGAACGGGTAACTTAACGATCTGACAAGTCGTGACGTTTTCCTCTAGCGGTAAATCCAGTCAATTAAGATATGATCAGACCAAAATGACCGTTTCAGACTGAAATCGTGCTACTAGTGATAGAATCTTATATATTTAAATTCAACATACCAACCAATAGTTCTATTTTAACAACATTGATTAAATCTCCTGTCTTGAACTATTTGAGATTTATCTTCATTGTAAGTCATATTTTGAACGAACGATTAGGCTAACAACATAGAATTGTTTCCATGCAATGCAACTGTTATTTCAACAACAAATAATATTGAATACGACTGAATAAAATGAAAACAAGTACGTGTACTGCTTGTATCAGGAAATTTATTAAAATGACCACATTATTGATATTCATGTCAACACCGAAGTGTTGACTACTGGGCTGGTGATACCCTCGAGGACGAAAGGTCCACCAGCATTGGCATCGACCCAGTGGTGTAAATAGTTATCAAAGGTACCAGGATTATAATTTAGTACGCCAGACGCGCGTTTCGTCTACATAAGACTCATCAGTGACGCTCATATCAAAATATTCATAAAACCAAACAAGTACAAAGTTGAAGAGCATTGAGGATCCGGAATTTCAAAAAGTTGTGCCAAATACGGCTAAGGTAATTTATGCCTTGGATAAGAAAATCTTTAGTTTTTCGAAAATTCAAATGTTTGTATCAGGAAATTTATTAAAATGACCACATTATTGATATTCATGTCAACACCGAATTGTTGACTACTGGGCTGGTGATACCCTCGAGGACGAAACGTCCATCAGCAGTGGCATCGACCAAGTGGTGGTGTAAATAGTTATCAAAGGTACCAGGATTATAATTGAGTACGCCAGACGCGCGTTTCGTCTACATAAGTCTCATCAGTGACGCTCATATCAAAATAGTCATAATCCCAAACAAGTACAAAATTGAAGAGCATTGAGGATCCAAAATTCCAAAAAGTTGTGGAAAATACGGCTAAGGTATTGTATGCCTGGGATGAGAAAATCCTAAGTTTTTCGAAAATTTATTTTTTTGTAACTGGAAATTTATTAAAATGACCACATTATTGATATACATGTCAACACCGAAGTGTTGACTACTGGGCTGGTGGTACCCTCGGGGACGAAACGTCCACCAGCAGTGATATCAAGTTGAGATATTCCACATGATATAGTCAGTATCAAAAACTACCTATTATTATGTTGATGACGTCACTCAATGTATTGCTTAATATTTTAAGTGATACAGCCAGTACGTTGATACTCGAAAATATTAGGCAGTAAGATCACATATACAAATTACGGATAAAATGACATAACTAAATTATTTACAACGAGTGTGAATACATAAGTTACCGTAAAATTGTTCTAGGAATAATTCTCCATACAACTGCCAATATGGCATATATACGAGATTCTGAAAAAGTGGAAATCCAGGTTCTGTATTTGGGTACATAGTTGCTTGGTAAATGACTCCGAAGCCAAATAAAAATACAGCAAATATCAAGATGAAGAAAATGACGTCGAACATCTACAAAGAAATTAAGACTTATACATGTATGTTTTAAAAACATAACAAGGATCCAATTTACTTTCGGATCCAATAGCTTTTACAGTATTCAATGGATTTTTTTCTTTAAATTTATTTGAAAACCTGTATGATTATATACAAATATAGGAATCTCTTTAAAAAAATCAGAACATTGAACAAGTGAAGCAAAGAGTTATCAGGAACTTGTAAGAGAAGCTTTTGCCATAAAATTTATATTTGATAATATTAAAACATCTCGCAGAGGCAAACAAATTATCTGTAAACGATGGACAAATAGTGAACTGTTATTAACTTGTAACATATAACCCAGTTAAATATGACTTGTTACATGTAGATTATAAAACCAACTCAGTATTAAAACGTTTCAATCGACGTTTATCATATTAATGGTATTGTTCTGTGAATATTTATTACACTTTTATGTCCTATTGACCAATAGAATACATAGTGTGATTGACCGATAGAGATAAAAAAAAAAGTGTTCGACGGAGCAGTTATTGTAGAGCCTATGTGTCCTATGCTTACATTAAAAGTTATATTGTTTAATTAGTAGTAAATTTCATTTCTACATAAGAGATTGAATGCTGCATTTCTAGCAGATTAATGGCAAACAATTCTCATGAAATCAATTACATCATTAATGTAAAAATAGAATTTCGTTGAATACTGTTTCAGCATTTATATTGTGAGTACCAATTTTTGTGAATTAAAGAAAAAAATATTTTACGTGCAAATTCCGTGGGATTTCGAAAGTTCAAATCCAAACCTTTAGCAAATTCAAACCTTGCTAAAAGAATTTGAACTCGTGGTTTCAATCTTACAAGGACATTCTCGATAACTGGTATCCAACTAATACTAATAAATCAACAGTATATTTTTTATAACGGGTTAATCTATTATTCAAAGCATTTGTCAACAAAGAAAATCCTTACCATTCTTCCAATCATAATAACTTTCGGTCCAATCTGTTTGGAAACAAGAAAAAACTGCATGCTGTTGATGATAAATGTTCCTAATGTTACTGCATACATCATTCGTGCATTATGAAAGTCCACAGCTGACAATTTAAATCGAAGAATTACAGACATGATAAACATACAGTACATCATCAATTCAAACAGTGTCCAAAAAGAGAACCAGGTCATTGCATTCAGGGTCAGTTGCCTCCACTCGAAACTTTGAAAGTGCTTCATTGCAATAGCCTGAAAGAAAATGTACCGTATTTCAAAGTAAAAGTTGTTATTTGGAATATGTCAATAATAGAGCAACAGAACAAAAGGTGAATAACAGGTTGAAGGGTCTTCAATAA
The DNA here is from genome assembly GCF_036588685.1 of Mytilus trossulus. Taxonomy (NCBI): domain Eukaryota; kingdom Metazoa; phylum Mollusca; class Bivalvia; order Mytilida; family Mytilidae; genus Mytilus; species Mytilus trossulus. Next base: position 1,831,132 of record NW_026963295.1, read on the forward strand.
AAGGTATCATACCATATATCTAGTCATTGCCTTTGCTGCGTATTGAAAAATATCAGTTAATAGTATGATATATATCCTCATGTGATTAAATGATAAAATAAGTCATCAACAATATAAAGTCAAAACACTATTATGATTACAAAATACCAACCAGTGATTATGTAACGGGAATGAAGACATGTAGATTAATATACGAAAAGATTGAAAAACATGAGATACGTTTTTCCTCACGCATATTTGGCTATTTCTATCATACTGATGGTATTTTATAATTATACACTTGGTATCGTATCCATATATAAAGGATTACGCATTATAGAAATTTAATATAGGTTTAAACTCTTATTAATTCAGGACATACACGTTTTCGGATTTTACTAGACTAGATAATTTTGAGTGCCCAAATTTTTGCATTCTACGGTCGACCAAATGATGTTGACATTTTTTTAATCAATGGCTTCAATTGTCAATCATTTTGGTCAACATATTGCTTACACGAGATACCTTTCTTGGTATCGTCTTCATTTAAAAAGGATTGCGTATAACAGAAATTGTTCTAAAAATATGTACTAGAAATCTTGCTACATGTAGGTAAAGTAAGCTAAAGACTATTCAAACAAAAGATGCAGCTGTGGTGTTAGTGTTAATTTGGAGACAGGAAGGCACATTGTTCAGATAAGCATAAAATTGTCTTTACCTGTTCATTAAACCTGTATCTTCATTTAAAGCATAATAAAAGATAAGAAACGTTTAAACTCTACTAGTGATACCTCAACGTATGTTTAACGGAATAAATGCCATCAACAACGTCATTAAAATATGAAAACAAAACGTTATAAATTTTATCCTGCTTCCCACCAATTTATGTTTTAGAAATGTCATGATTATGTATTACAACTTCCGTAATACTATAAAAACATGATTGAGCAATGCTATAACTAATGAGACACTTTTTACTAGTGATCCTCCAGAGGTAATCAATAATGATATGATAGAGAAAAAAAAATTGCAGCTGGAAGTTTAGCAAAACATTGAAAAAAAAGACATCAGTTAATCAACATGCCAATGAAGAAATAATTCAATGAAAGAAGAAACTCATTTAGCTGTTATAAGAATGCCAATTATCAGTTGAGCACTTCGTCCACGAAATGTTGTGTATGGTCTAGTGTTAGAAAAGTAAGACATGTCATCTAGCATGGATGTTTTTTTACTTTTGAAATAAAAACTGTACTTTAAGGTGGTACCTAACACTTTACCTAAAATTAATTTGGCTCGGTTAGTTTTCTTAAAATTTTGACAAAGTCTTTAAATGGACCCTTAAACAAAAATAAAAGAATTTCAACAATTTGAACCATCCTTTTAATAAGAAAAATTACACTGGTTATATAGCAGTTTGACAAACACTTATTTGAATCATTGAGAAGATTGATATTCCCTTGTGGACACAACGTCATTAAAACGTTCTGCTGATTTTACAGAGTTATCTCCCTGTAGTGTTAGGTACCACCTTAAATTTGAATTGTCCTTTCTGGCTTTCGGTATTTATGTTTACCCGCATCTCTTTTCAAATCATTTCTTTTCGTAAAAGAGGCAACATTTTCACTTGTTTAACAATCTATTATTGAATCAATTCAGTGAAATGATTGTTGATTGTAATAATTTCGGAACGTGTTGCAATATGATGTGTGAGGGTTTGGATGGGGTTAAATGATTCAAGAATAATGCCCTTAAAAATGAAGATTAGAGAATAACGGGCAAAAAAAATGAAGATAAGAGAAAAAAAGGGGTTATTTTTTTAAAGATTAGAGAAAAAAGGGGTGAAAATTAAATGTTTACAGAATAACAGACCCCATCCCCAATCCAGACCCTCATGTGTGATAGCTTGCTCATAATTGATATCTTACCGAGCCAATAACTGAATATTTATTCATTAGCTGTCATACAAGTTATCCTTCTATGACCTGACCGTCATATAACTGCGCTCAAGACATACTGAATTCAAACATATATTGTATTCGTATAATTACCTGCCGTATTTCTTCTGTTAAAGATGATGCAGCCCATGCATAAACAATGTATTCATAAATTGATGGAAATTTTTCTTCCGTGGGATGTAAATCTGTCAGTACAAACATGCTAAATGCCACCAACATTGCCAGGTACGTTAACTATTTTAAATAAACAAAACCATTTGAAAATGGCAAAACAAGTATGATTTAATTTAACGTAACCAAATGATTTTGAATATTCGACTTGCAGAACGCAACACGCAACATGGTTCACAGAGTTGCTGTATGATCTGCATTCTCTTCTGGGGGCGCTGAATAACACCTTCGAATTCGCGTTGTGGTCCTGTTGCCAGACTTTAAATAATGAAGTGTTTTGTGTACTGTTGTTTTTTGTTTTCGTCTTTTTTCCATGGTATTGCCTATGTTTCTGGACTTATGTTTATTCTTATCCTCTTGGTACATTCCCCCCTATATTTTTTTTAGATCAAATAAATTTGGGATTTTTTTTTTTAAAGTGGTTTTAAAGTATAACATTTGGCTCGTAAAACAAATTCAACTTAAGTGACACTTAGATCAGGGCATACACAGGCAAATTTCACTGACATCAATTTCTCGTGAGTTTAAATTCATGTGAATCTTACGCTCAAACGAGCTTATACGTGAAAAACACGTGAAATCAGTTTTTGCGGATATTATATGAATCTCATGTGAATTTTACATAAACATCACGTTTTTGTTTTTTAATGTGAAATTAACCTGAATTTTTAAAATAGAGTATTTCAAATAACAACTAAATTTTCAAATTTATTTAAAATCATGAAAAATTTCACATCAATTCACGTGACATTCACATGAAAATTTTCACGTGAGTTTCATGTATTAGCTCAATTGAGGTGGAACTCACGTGAAATATTTCATGTGACTTTCATGTGAGATGCAAGTGAAAATCATGTGAGAAAACTTTGTCTCTGTATCGAATGTCACTAATATTGAAAATATATAAATTTGAGGTAAAAAGTAAAGTATATGTAGGTATCAATATCAACAACATACACAGGTGATTCAAGATCTATTACTCAACATGTGTAATAAGATAATATATAAAACCATTGAATGATCATTATGGCTTCAATACCAAACAAACAAGATGAATATTGTTCTTATAAAACAAGTATAAATCATGAACGTCATTCAACTTATTTACGAGAAGGCCTTTGAAAACATCAACATAATGTGGTTCTTAAAAGGTCATCAATGAAATATCAGAGGGCAGATGGTGTTAGGAAAAAAGATAAGTTATTCAAACATTAAAACAAACTACTTTGATATATCTAGATATAACATTTCGTTGAAGCTCTTTTCTTGTACTCTCTTGTACATTTTAATTGCCATATTTCCCTCTTTTGTAGTTATGAAATCCAACCCTTCATTACATTTTTTTTGTAGCTTTTTGGTTATTTTTAATTGATGTATACCTAAAATCCTATTTCCATTGAAATGACAATAAATAATATAAACGAAAAAAATGGTTGAAAACTTACAACGGAAAAAAGGAATTTGATCAAAGGTGCGTTGTAAAAGTAATATATTTTCCTCATCCAGTTAGGTACAAATTGTGAACATGAAGTATTGTTCTCCTGGCCTTTTGTACCTAAACTCTCCGATTGAGTGACTTTTGCTCTCTTGGCAGTTTTGTCTAACTTCATTATGTCCCATTTCAATATAGGGAGCAAAGTAACAGCAAAAGCTATTGCCTATAAATATAAATATATAAACACCAATGGTTCAGTTCTAATTAATACTTTAACAACAAACTTTATAAGAAGAAACTAACTTCAATTTTTCTCTTGAAAAATCTGAACGACTAAAGCTAACTTCATTATTCGTACAAAAAAATGAAAATAACTCCACGCCATCGGTTAAATTGTCATTGTCCAGGGATTTCAATATTATAATGTTATTAAAGGGTTGTTTCTGTATTGTATTTGGTATATATTCTAGGTAAGTTGTATTGGCTCCTATAGTCATATTAGCAACACATTCAGAATGGTCCTCTAAGTGCATGAAGTGTAGAAACTTTAATGCTATGCTCCATGATACTCGTACATAGTTCTTAAGAATCAACAGTTTGGAAGCAACACGTAAAACATTTAATGGATTCTTTAATGATCAATTTATCTGTTTTACCACAGCTTGTAAAAATGTACCTTTAAATTTGATGTATCCCCTTTCATTTGACCTTTCCAAATTTTATTCAGCTTTGTTTGACATGCAGCATGTCCCATAAAGTTCATCAGTGTGAACTTTTCAGTTATTTCAAAAATCGTAGTTGAATTATATCTTTTCACTTCTGTCACCAACAGTTGGCGAGCGTGCTTTCTATCATTTAAATATAACTCTGTCATCACACTGTATGCAAGGTCTTCGTATTGTCTAAAATATATCATTCCGAAATAAAGCATGAATACCATAATAACTGGCATGCTGCAATTGCAGTATTTCTCTGCATACATAGCACAAGTCTTAGTTATAATGCCCCAATTATAAACTTATCATAAATACCATGATTAAAATTGCTGAACGCCAGACGTGTTTTTTGTCGACAAAATATTCGTCAGTGATACCTCAAACTAATTGCCAGTGTTTTAACATGATCATATCATCTATTTAAAAAGCTAAATAAGAACACAATCACAAAAATTGTCTTGTTCTGATAGTTATCAAAGGTATAAGGATTATATTTAAGTACGCCAGACACGAGTTTCGTCTACACAAGACTTATCAGCGACGCTCATATAAAAAAAAATTATATAGCCGAATAAGTACGAAGTTGGAGAGCATTTGGGGATCCAAAATTCCAAAAAGTAATGAAACGTTCTTTTTTAAGATGTTTGCGTTCCGATTCCATTTCAAATAAAACAAAAAGCTTTTGTTACATTATTTTTCAGGGTCTAATCCCCCTTGTTATGTTTTTGGTTGTTAGCACTAGGTCGATACTATTGATGTATGTCATATAAGAATAAGGTAGATTATTATTAAGATGTGGAATGATTTCCGATAAGACATAAATCCACTAAAGTTCAAATAAAGTAGATGTGAGCAATTATAGGCAACAGTACGGCCTTCAGCAAGGTTTGAAATGATTTGTTTCATATTTTTCATGCCGGGGCCTTTTAAAGCTGACTAAAAAAGATGGGGTTATCTCATTATTGAAGGCCGTATGGTTGCATATAACATGGTTCTTATTGTACATCCTCTTTTATGTATAACGTTTATCGTTTTGCAACGGATATAATGCAAATCTGTGAAACGTCACGAATTGTTGGTTACATGAGACATATGTAAAATGTATGATGTTAATTATATTAATAATGAAACAAATGTACAGTAATGTATGGCTTACCTAGAACTTTCCCATAAAGCAGTCTGTTCATTCATGAATGCTTCAGCGCTGGCGTTTTCAGCTAACCTTTTAGCAAGTGAACTTGCAAATAATGCAGAACCTAGATGAGTGGTTTTAAAATTTGACAATTACGAGCAGACAAAACAAAGTATAATATAAATACAAATTAACGCCACGTCGAGTGTACATATTTCGAATGTTTTCTTCAATGTTGTTTAGTTAATGCGCCATTACACATTTTATGATAACGCGTGCACATCAGATAGAAAGCCGCTTTTTATGTGTGCCGTTTCGTTAGTAGGGGGTTTACTGTAATTTTCGAAGTTTTAGCTAAACGTTCATTTAAACGTTTTCCATTCGTGTTCACCAATTGGGAAATTAAAAATAAACTACATAATGTACATTCTTTTGTTAAAGTTACTGTTGTTTGATTATTGCATATATTATAATTTACAACAACAGTTAATTGTCTATAACATTGAACACTTTGATTCACTTTTTTTTTTAGCTATTTCATATATTTTAGTTCACACATAGATCAAAATAAGCTTTTAACAGGGTTTTACAGTGGGCCCAAGTCCCCAAGCTTTCATTTGATACCCAAACTACCCACATATTTCACCTATTGACAAAAATACAGCTATGCGTAGAAACTTTTTTGGTTTTAAAAAAGTACTACTTTCTTGTTTGTTCTTTCTGACCGGGCCAAAATTAAAAGTTTTAAACCTACGCGTTGCACATAATAGCTTGATCATTTTACAGAAAACAGATTGCAACCATTTGAAATTCAATGACCACATGATGTGATGAATCATAGTACCAAGGATACTATGACGACATGTGTTAAAGTGTACCTCCTAGAAGGTTTGGAGAGACAATATTTTAAACAAAAATATAAAATACGCAGTTCTCACGTTAACGCAGAAGTAAAAAAGTAAATTAGCGCATTAAGTATTTGTGTCTACTTTAAAAAAAAAACATAGCCATACAATGTATAATTTCATAGTCAGAATGACATGTACTGTTTTAATTACGTTTGAGTCAAAGTCTTTTGAGGTAATATCAGAAATTCTAACATGACGTCCTTCAAACGCTTTCAGTACACACCCGTGGTAAAATATGAAGATATTGCATTGGCTGTTCCGATCGTACTCCCACGTCATATGTTTTTATATGAATGAAGTACCCGACGTCATAGAATGATGACGTTATAATTTAAGCATTTTACGGGAAAATACACGCTTCTGATACCGAAAATCATCACAACAAGGAAACGTAAACAAACGATGCTCAAACGGTATAAGCCCATTGTTTATATACATAGAAGACATATAAGTAAGTTATCATTAAAATTCATCCAAATCTATCTAAATAAGTTATGTGAATAGTTTGACCATGTCACTCACTTATTCTGTTTGCTCCGTTCTTTTACGCCAATCTAAAAGTGCGTTAATTTATGGGAACGGCAAATAATGGCCTCCATCTTGAGCGCTTCGATCCAAAAAAAATGCCGTATTTGTCCTATTAGAATCGAAATAATTCATGGGGGCTTGAATATATCTAGATTTTACCACGGGTTGTCCCTTTATGCCGATATTTTACCCCTCGCTATCGCTCAGGGTAAAATATTTGTCATAAAGGGCCAACCCGTGGTAAAATTACGATATATTCAAGCCCCCATGAATTATTTCTTAATTATATTGTGAAAACCAATAATTCATTTTATTCTGAAAAAAAAGTATTAATCATATTTCAACTTTTATCGAAGAATTTACGTTTTGAAATCATTATTTTTACCGGAATTTAATTAAAATCTCGATGACACCTCAAAATAATTCCCGTGATTGTCATATAGTACAAACACTTAATTTCACTTCGAAATATCATACAGCTGCCCTTTAATGGTTTGTATAGTTCATTGTTGAGTTAAGACTGCATAGAACATAAAGAAGGATGTGTCTGAGGACACGACAAAACTAACTACTCAGCCATTCTCGATATGCAGTACAATTATGTCTTCGTGAAACCAGAAATGCCGAGTAGTTCCGATTGGGGACACGAATGCCAGTGCTATTTCTTTGCAATTTTTAAGGTTAAAAAGGGACATATTTTTCTCACGGTAAAAGACTCACTGACTAAATTTGAACTATGTGGGCTGTGATTTATAGTATTTTGTACGAGTTTCATAAAATTTGCATCTGGCAAATTTAATTCAGAATGCGGGAACGAAAAACAAAAAGCCATTTTCCAAGTTATAAAGGGGATTAACGTTTAAACGTTTACTACCTAATGCCAAACTTGACACTATGTTTGCGAGTTTTGGTTATCAACATCGTATATGAGTTTCAAAAGATTTGAATAAGTGAAACTTAAATTGTAGTGTGGGAATGAAAAATGGAACGGACGAAACGACGGTGGTGATGGCATTAAAACACATTTTCGACCATTACAAACACAAAGAACAGTGCTTATTTGTTCCCAAAAAAAAGATAATTATACAATTATCGTTTATTATAACATCTGTATGCTAGTTTTTAAATTAGTCTTAAGTCCATAAAATATTATCTTGAACACCCATTGGGATCCGCATTTATTATTCAATATGACTGTTAAAGAGTGCGTCATATCCTTTTAATCACAGTTTAAAACTTACATATATAATCACCGTCTCTCTTCCAAAACAACATGGCCAAATTTCTGCGGTTCATAAGCACTGCCCAGATAAACAGGTGCTTGAAAATATCATTTATACATATCTCATCACCTGAAAAAGATGATCATGATCATCATGATGATGCAAATTTACAAACAAAACAAAAATAATATATCTGCCATGACATTTGACATGTTGACAAGTTGCTAGTGTATGATAGTTAATAAGGTGCATCCCTTTCATGAAGAGAACATTTCCATAGAAATCAGATTGAAAAACTACGGACTTTCTTAATTATGTTAATGTTCGCAAATAACTCAATTTCCAGGATTAAACATTTTTTGAATACACGAACAAATATTGTTAACGTAGCCAGCCAAATAGTTTGATATGAATTGAAATAATCATTGATTGACTGTTGAAAAACCTTGTTAAAAATTCTAAAGATTTTCTACCCCTTGAATGAAAATTTTGGGCCCTTAAATGCACGTCAACTTTGTACTTCATCTGAACTGTTTTCCTTTTTTATTTGACCGTCACTAACGAGTGATTAATTTAAAGACACCCGTCAGTTCAAATTGTACGCTTGATATCTACGATAAGTTCATAAAAATACGGTTGTAATTTTTTAAACAATATATTTTACAAAATCTGGAATGTTTTGGAAGAAGGGCTAAACTCAATTTTGAAGAGTAACTCATTGTTAATAATCAATTACAAATGACCAATTGAATAATTGATATTGAAATGAGCTGTTAGAAATTACATAATAACAGTAAAGTTTCGAGCTTGTTTTATTTCATTTACTATGGATGCAAATTTAAATAGTAAACTTAGTATAAATGTTGCAGATGGGAATGGTACCATGGGATAAGAGCCATTCAAACACTTCAATCAAAAATAACTGACAACACCATGGCTAAAAAGTAAATGACCAACGAAAAACAATAGTAAATAAATTATAACATAGAAAACTAAAGACTGAGCAGCACGAACCCCACCAAAAACTGGGGGTGATCTAAGGTGCTCCGGAAGGGAAGGCAGTTAAATGATATATTATAAAACTTGAGAGATGATTTAAAGAAAACATATCGATAGCAAGTTAGAAGCAATTGCACAATAATTAAATTAAGGAAACACATAGTAATGACATTTTACTCTTTATATTTCAACAATACCTTTCTCAAAGGGCTTCATATCTTCACTTCCGAGTATTTTAATAACAGCATCATTAATCATGTCCACAATTTTCTTTTGTTTAAGTGTTTTATCCTTAAATATAATTAGTAATAATTTAGATTCAAGAGTATAGAACGATAGCAGTTACCTGTTTAAGGTAGTGCATTCTTTAATTGCTACAATATCTTCGATCGTTTAGTTTTTGTACGAAAATAATTTGACGACAAATCTATGTTTTTTATGGGGTTTTTTTTTTGGGGGGGGGGGGGTGGGGGGGTTAGTGTATTATCGATAAACTCTTAACAGGTTTGTTCCTTTAAACTGACTTGGTTTCTTTCTCATTTTGTTGACGGAACAAAATACTTTTCTATTTTATCTACATGAATTTTACAAGCGTATTTTCATCAAGAGTATATATATAATAATATATAATAATATATATATATATAATTATAATAATAGTACACTGAATATTATCACTATTCCTTGGCTTTCGTTGTTCTCCACTATGATCTCGTCCAAATTGGTTGTAGGATAGATAATTCACTATGGGATCCTGAGCAGTAAAGTAATCTGATCTGTTTTGGAATTAAATGATCAACAAACGTCAAGTTTATTTGGTTGGACGATTATTCAAAAGAATATCCACAAAAATGTTTCATTTTCTCATAAACAAAATACCTGTACACTTCGTCATATCTTAACAACAACGAATTGCATTCGTCTCGCATAGTGCCACCGGTCAAACGAGCAGGATTGTAATGTATGGTCCGTTAAATGCCACTGTACCTTTTGTAACGTCTTATTTTTTTCATCATTCAACTAAGACAGTCATTTTGTAACGCGTATGTGTGTACCTTACATTATGTTGAGTTACTTTCAACCAGTTTTGCGTACTTTGATGTTTTATTTTAATGTTATATTCATTTATACAGGGAATGTAAGATGTTAAAGACCTGGTTTCATTGAAGAACCTAATTACTTTTGTATGATAATGATGACCTTATAATCGTCTACATTGGAAAATGGAGTTGAAAATATTCATCACATATATCGATATATCTATAGATGAGAGTCTTAAATTTGCCAGTATTTTCAATGTAGTGATAAAGATAATGCTAAAACCTTCCAAATTAAAACAAGATAGGTTTTGATTTGAGTTTTACGGCAGATTTATATCCTGAAAAGTTCAACGATCTGAAGACAGTCTGATTTTAATATAGTATCCACACTTAGCTTAAAAGGATCTGACAACACACGGGTCTACAATATGTTCTGATAGTACATTCGTCAGCATAATGAGTTTTTATCTGCCTCTAATCATTTCGGAGCTTTTGTAAGATGGTTGAAAATGAAGCGTGATTATGTGATCTGTTTTGTATTTTGTCTAGTATGACACTTACGTAATAACCACAACATCAAATATATCATGGTGTTGTTATTTGTAGAACAGTAATGTTATCATACTACTGTACCTTTAATTCTGGGAAAATATATTTTCCAAGGCAGCCGTCGGTCTAAAGGAAAAAAATGGCAATTGATATGAACATGGTGAAAATGCATGACAAATACCGTATTCACTTAACAATCGTTGACTTTGGGACCGGTGGAAAGTACTAACTGATATTCCTTTTTTATCATATGCAAAATAAAGGCAACATTAGTGTTCCGCTGATGGAAACTCATAAATCGATTGAGACAAAAAGGTAAAAGAGAAAAGATATCAGAAGGACATTCAAACTCATAAGTCGAAAATAAACTGACAACGCCATGGCTAAAAAAGAAAAAGACCAACTGACAAACAATAGTACACAAAACACAACATGCAGAACATGGATATGAACCCCGAATAAAACTGAGGGTGATCCAGGTGCTGCGGAAGGGTAAGCAGATCCTGCTCCAGATGTAGCATCCGTCCGTAAGAAGTCCCATTTCGCTTCATCAAAAAGAATTTAAGTCGTGAGAACATTATATAACCTTTTGAAAACAAATTAAGACAATAAGGTTTTAAACATGTAGCAACATATGGAAAATATGTTACCAGATAACTCCCAAAAAAGATTGTTTGGTTACATACAAAGCAGTGATAACGAAGACGTATCATCTTTTCGATATAGTGGGTTACGTATGTGTCACCCTGGCAGCAAGAACTTCGTATCTTTTAGGAGCACTAGTGGTTTCACACGGGTTTATGAAAACCCAATCAATATTTGTAGTTGTAGTTATTTATGGACTGTTGGTTTTCATTTTGGCGGTCTTCTTTAAGCCATGGCATTGTCTGTACAAAGTCAGGAAAATTTCCATTGTTATATTATAGTTCGTTTTTGTGTGTGTTGCATTTTAGTGTTTTGATTCTGTTGTGTCGTTGTTCTCCTCTTATATTTGATGTGTCTCCCTCTTTTTTAGTTTATAAACCAGATTTGATTTTTTTTTCTCAATCGATTTATAAATTTCGAATAGCGGTATATTGCCTTTATTTATGTGTGTATTGCACTTTTAGGTTTTTTTCTTTTTTGCAGGAAAGATAAGAAATAATCAAATTACTTAAAAATAAAAATGCAGGAAAAACTCAAACAAACTTGGCTTTACATTAATCATAATATTGAATAACATAATTAAAATAACACGATGAAAATGATAGCAATATCAAAAGGTCTTTGAATTGAATACTTAGACTGTAAACATCATTGAATACTGTTCAACCTTTATTTAATCCGTAATCTGATAATAACATTTAATCGACAAATATTTAAATCTGTTCACATGTAAATGTTCTCCGCATGTAAAATAGTTTAGAGAAGATAGTATTCATTCAAACCTGAAAAATAATACGGTAATGTATTCAGATGACAATAATCATCTTATCTACAGAGAGTTTATAATGAAATGGGAATTTATCAAGTTAATAAAAAATATTCGATTTTATTTACCGATTTTGTAACAACTACCATTAATTTATAAATATTTGACACATGGCCGTGCCAAGCGGCACATCTTTTTAAGGTATACGCTCTTTTCTGATTAGAAATACAAGCATGTATAACACATACGCCAATTTGAACTTACCTCATATAAGCCTTCAAGTGAGTGATCTAAGAAAGTTTTATACAGATCCCTGTCCAAAATATATTCGAGAACTTGTCTAACCATGTCAATCCTATCGTCCTTTAATGCATTGGTGAACAGCTTTGATAATTTGCTCTCTTTTATGCAAAGTTTTTTCTATAAAAATATTATCATATTTATTTAATGATGAACTATTCAATGAAGATAAACAGAACATAATATGGTACAGATCGGTTTGGGGATGAATATTGCATTGAAATAGTTTAAAATAAAGAGAAATGGTTTTCCGTTTAAATAACGTAGTTCCAGCAAATATAGGTAACTGTATATTCTTCAACAATGAGCAAACTCCAAACCATATAGTAAATAAAACAAGGCCTGGCATGACTAGATGTGAAACAATAAAAACAAAAACATCAAAGGCCAAACCAACGAAAGAACAATAAAATAAATACATAATAAAAATTATATAAAAGACAGCAACCAACAGTAATCACTGAGATACAGACTCTTGACTGACGTATAAATACAATATGGTGGAGTTAAACATTTTTTTAACGCTCAACCTTTTGCCTTACCTTGGACATTGGTGTAGAAGTATAGAATAAGAAAAAAATGCAAAACTCATTTGGAAAAAAAGACCCCTCAGATCACGCAAGCATAAACAGACATAGCATGAATCCAAAAGACACAAAACACCAATACCTGCGCTCTCATAACTCGGTTTGTATATTTGTGACCATTATGCAAATTTTCAAAACACCGTGACTCAGATTATATCTCATTAAAAGCTATATTACTTTTGTAAAAATTGTTTTAGATCAAGTATTGTTGTTACAGCACGATAAAGCAAAATCACAGTTGAGACTTTGCTAAATCAATATTACTCTATTTTTCAAAGCACAGACTCAGTCTAGCTGCAATTAGTTGACAAAGAAGAATATAATAGCTTAAACTTAATTGACGAGGAATGGATAAACAAGTAAATTGTTACAATTACATTTACCTGTAATTTTTCCAAAACGTTACTGTTTTCTAACTTGAATATTTCCTTCTCTGCAATATCAGGTCTATTCCATAAATCAACAAAATGTAATATGTTATCTGTAAGTTTGTCTTCATTCTTTTCGTCTAAAAGTGGTCAGTTTAGTATGTTACCATAATACGTTTTGTATATATTCATTGGCATTAAACATATGAAAGAGTCTAAATTCGCAGGTTAAAAATTTGTGGTTGATTGACAAATTTTAGACTTTTCTTCTTTTTCTATTATTAGTAACAATAACATAATTCTAAAAACTGAATAGCAAAAATACAAACTATTTGTTGTGTTTTGTTTGAAAAGCTTTAATGTAAGAATCCTTTTGAAAGATAGATAAGTAAATTGTACTACATAGTTTTTTTTAAAATTACATACTTTTTAAACCCCTAATTTGGCATTTTAGGACAAAAAAAGGGGGGGGGCACTGTAACCCAGATTTGTTGTTAACCAAAAATATTTTGCGGATTTGTTTTATAGTAAGAGCTCTTAGACCCCCCTACTTACATTCCTTGATAAAATGTAAAATATTTTGCATGTTGTTTATTGGCTAATTATGGGTCGGATACCTAAAACAGTTTCTCTTGGAAATGAACATGTCTTGGTGTTCATGTCCTTATTTTGTGTTCGTGTCTAAACAGAAAAACAAATCAATACGTATCCTGTCCCGAAGTAAATTGGACGCTGTCCAAAGTAGGCATAACAATAAAACTCGTTATTGTATAGTTGTAGATAAAGCTATAATAAGAATAATATGCTTCTTTCTATAATTTTAAGGTTTTAAAAGCGTTTAATATGCACACAGTTTGATTATGAAGTATACGTTAATCAACTCAATACTCTCAAATTAGATTACAAAATATAATCATCTAAATAAAAATATATCACTGGACTGGCCAATCCGATTCTTATCAAAACTCAGCGAATACGATGTATGGAAGCTCGATGGTCAATATACTGTCAAATTGATGTGTTATGTTTTTCTATTGTGTTGTCTAGCCTTTATTCCAACCTGTTAATTCATGCTATTGATAGATTATACAAAATGGGTGTGTACTGTTTTTTTTTTCAATTTGATATAAGTTGATATGGGTGGTGATAAAACGAAAAATGTATGTTAATAAACTGAATTTCATATCAGTAAAACGTATGTGTTTATCCTAATTACAATGCGATATGAACATGTATTGCAATTTTGATAAATGATGTAAACAGTTATTTAAGAACGTATGTTAATAAGATAAGCAAACCTAAGTAAAAGACGTCAAATAATATATCCTGAATTGTTCTGTCTAATGTGTATGTTGTGTCATGTACAGAGTATACATGGATCTGAAAATAATAAATAAAATTTCTAAGGAGAAATTTCACTTTCATTGCATTTTTGCTATGCTATAAAGCAACATTTCCTCCTTTTAATTACTGTTCGCATCGACGTCATTAGTATCATAACCTTTTTTTTATTCTGCAATTTCAATACAATTTATAGCATCTTCTTTTTTCAATTAACATAAAAGCAAATAATTGAACCTATAGATAATTTCATCATATCAACCAGGCTTATAACTGTGTACGCCAGACAAGCGTTTCTTCTACAAAAGACTCATCAGTAAAACTCGAATCAAGATACATTTGTAGTTAAAGGGGTCAAATAAAGTACATGGCTGAAGAACATAGTGGATTCGAAATTATGAAACGTCTTGCCCAATGCAGCTAAGGTTATCTATTCCGGGGGTAACAACATCTCAACATGTTGAAGTATTTTCAAACATTCTATATTAATACTTACTACCACATACACGAACATAACACATGCTTAATTGGATATAGGAAGATGTGGTGTGAGTGCCAATGAGACAACTCTCCATCCAAATAACAATTTAAAAATTAAACCATTATAGGTTAAAGTACGGCCTCCAACACGGAGCCTTGGCTCACACCGAACAACAAGCTATAAAGGGCCCCAAAATTACTAGTGTAAAACCATTCAAACGGGAAAACCAACGGTCTAATCTATATAAACAAAACGAGAAACGAGAAACACGAATATATTACATAAACAAACGACAACTACTGTACATCAGATTCCTGACTTAGGACAGGTGCAAACATTTGCAGCGGGATTAAACGTTTTAATGGGCCCAAACCTTCTCCCTTTTTCTGAAACAATAGCATAACATCACAAATCTTGAAATGATGATTTTTTAAATGTAATAAATATGAAGAAGCCTGCAGAACTTGAATAAGCCAATATTTAAAAGCATGTGTTTTGATTTCTTTAAAATGTGAATATAATGTATGCAAACACAGTCGATATTGGCTTTTAGTCGGGACAAATTGAACTGTGATTAAACATTATTTAAAAATCTGTTCTTTTGTAATAACCAAAATACAGTTTTGTAAAGAAATCAAAGAGCAGTTCAAACTTAGGTTCCATTTAAAAAGTAACCAAATTGTTATTCATGCACATGCTAATAGAAAAGGACATTTTTAAAGATATTATCTTGTATGTGTTTTTAGCGGAAATACTTGATCAATATATAATCCATACCGATTTTAAATTTCCCGCCATTTCATCATGTAGTTGCCTTATTAACACCTCACATTTAGTTTGCATTGTATTCGACTCTTCATCATTTGAACCATAAAGCATTTTTGCCGCTTCTATCAATTCAGATTTAGATTCCTCACTATAAATATACAAAAGACATAGTGAGGATGGATATATTCTTATGCATAAACATGTACATTATAAAAAACTTTTTTTTTTTAGTTTAAGATTCATCAAATTTTATAGCTTCTACAGTTAAACATGTTTCGAACGCGTAACCCGTCTTGTATCCAGGACAGTGTTTTAATAGCACAAAATACGAGCAAGCTGTACGAATCGGTAGCAGCTAGTTTTACTCGCCAGATTGATATAAAGCACGAAAAATGACCTACATCGTTACGAAAAATAAAGAATACCAATACAAGATTACTCACTTTAATCACAGTTACGAAACATAAGTTCAAAGCTAATTTATACTTATAAATAAATCACTAACCTGCTGTTATTCGTACGCATTCTGAATCCCTTACATATAAAGTCTGCCGCTTTCCCAGACCCATCTATGACCAAAACAGGAAAACTTCTATTTAAATTCACCATAGCGGCTTCAAACGAGTCTTTCTCACCACCAACAAGCATAACTATCAACGGGATCTCTAAGTGTTCTATCGTAAAAGATATATGACATGTACTTTAACATTAATTTAACTTCTTTTAATTCAATGATACACTGTTAAAAGCATATATATTATTTGAATGTGCAAGATGTACATTTGCCAGCAGTAGTTTATTCAAAAAGAAATTGCCTGATTGAGTTTTGTGTTTAATGTCACTTTCTGCATTATTGGCTACTTCCGGTGGAGAAAGACGTGGTGTGGTGCCCGGACGTATTCCCTACTTTTGGCAGTAAAACTATCTGTTTTGTTCATTTATGTTAAAATTTATTAATCAATGTATGTCAAGTTAAAAACAATGTTGAATCTTCGTATAAGTTATGTAACAGTGTTAATAGTTATCAAAGGTACCAGGTCAAACTGATAGCCTTTAAGAATAGAAGTATTTATCGGATCGAAAAGTTTACGCAGATTGCATATCTAACTGACTGTTTAGCTTTAGTTGGCAGTACTTCGCTTGTGTATACAGAATATGTGTGAACAGTTCTAATTGTATATAAATACTACTTGATTGTAAATGTACAATATCGTCATAAACGCATTGACGTTACAAAGGTAACGTTAGTTACAGTGCGTTAAATAATAGCGGCAAATCCATGACACTGACGACCTCTATAAACAACATCACCGTCAAAGTAAGGATATGATTCCTTTTTGAAGTAAGTTGTCCAAAGTCAAAGATTTGATATACATTCTTGTAAATTCTTTACGTAATAAAGAATTTACTAGAGGTTTTAAGCAATTTATGAATAAAAAATCCCAGATTTTTTAAATTTACCATTGCTTTATATATTACGATCGTAGAAATCAATAACGTCACTGCAGACACGTGCTAACAAACTGATTGGTATATGTAACATTAATAAACACCATAAACTATGCGAATCGTGTAAATCTTCATTTTATGTATATAAATAACGCATACAGCAACGCAAATGTGTTATGGGCGACGCTAGATTGAATGATGGGTGTTTAGCTATGTTTTTATATAATCACTCCTGTTGACTTACCTTCATTATGGGCGCTCAAAGCCGAATAGTTGAAAGACAAGAATGCAAAAACATGAAAACAGTTGACGAGTTGTACATTGTATTACCAAAAATTGCAGTTTCACTTTTGAAATGCTTTCATTACTAAAATGCATGGCATTCTTAAAGTCTCTACTTATAAAAATATAGTCATGTTCATGAGTTCATTTTTTCAGTAATTTCTATATTTACACATCTACTTTGTTTGCATTCATTTATTGATATCTTTCATCGATTACATGTGTCCTTCTGATGAGTGAAGCCTTTTTCAAATAATCTTTAAAGTTTGGTTTTATATCGTACTGTTACACCAACTATCCCAGGTTAGAATGGTTGGCACCTTCAAACATGTTTAACCTCGCTTTATACTGTATGTGCCTTTCTCAAGTCAAGAGTCTGTTATTTAGAGGTTGTCGTTTGTTGCTAAATTATGCTGTTAGTTTGAATTGTTTTTCATTTGTCATTTTGAGGCCTTTTATTGTTAACTATGCGGTATATATTTTGGTCATTGTTGAAGGCCATACGGTGAGCTTTAGTTGTTAATTTCTGTATTATTTGGTCTTTTGTGGAGAGTTGTCTCGCTGGCAGTCATACCACATCTCCTTTTTTTATATTAAAAAATGGTGCCTAACCTTTAATGCAAACTTCTAGGTTACCTTTGTGTGGTTGAATAATTGTGATTCTATCTTTATTACTGATTCGTGCCTACAAATTTTGTACTAATGCGTTCATTAATGAATATACTAAAGATTTCTGATATGACTCCAATGTTTGTAGCCAATCTAGAACTAGGTATACTAACAATAAGTTTCATTATGGTGCATACGTTCATGACAAAGCAAATCAAGAACACACACAAATAACTAATACAAACTAAAGTTCTCTCAAAAAGACAATGACCTATACAATATGACGTACAACGACTTAATTAAATCTTTATCTGAAGTTCGATGGGATAAATAATTTCTAAATAGTCACAAAATTTTAGTTATTTATTGAGAGAACATCATCCCATCGAACTTCAGATAAAAAATACAACAGATACAGTTAATCTGCCTCATATATTGACTTACATCTAGACACATTGACACATTCACCATTTCCTTTCTCAATTTTATTAACAATGAGGGTATGTGACCTTTACCACAAAAGATTTCAGTTTCCAAATCATGAATTTCATTTTTATGTCGCAACATCCCATCAGCGCCTACATACGGAGTTTATATCTCCCAATTGATACGATACTGCAGAGCTTGTATTTCCTATCATGGAAGCAATCAATAAAAGATTTCCGATTAGAAAAGTTGAAATCCTTCCTTTGTACATTTTAGGGATGCCATCACCAATTTGTTGAACGTTATGGAATATCTGTTTCACAGATGACGAGGAATATATATATTTTTAACATTATTTGTACACTATTGAATGAATGCATTTCATTTCACGAATAATTTGGCTTTTGAATAGCATCAAATTCAAAACATAGTTCTAACTATCGTCTTATGATGATATCATCAACATGATCAAGATGCAATCTTTTCCTTACATTTTCAGTTGCAATATAGAAATTGCTAATCGTTTGATAAACTATAGAAGATTTAATGTAAGTAATGGGAAGTGAATTGACTATTCTTAGAAATATTTCACAAAATATTTGATTTTAACGAACTATCAATTTTAAAATGGTAAAGGCAAGAATAATTACATGTAATAAATGTTTTCACAATGTTAATTCTGTTTTGAATGTAATTCAAGTGTGTTTTAAAAGCTACTCTAGTGTGTATTGAAAAATATGACTAAATCTGTAGTGTCTTTCAAATGTCACTTACAAAACCATCCTTATGGATACAATAGGATTGACTTTTGTCTGTGTTTTCTCGAATCACTTCTTCAACAATCTGCCCAATGCATGTATCTTGTCCTTCAGTTATTATCCATATATCTGAAAGTAACCAAATCATTATGATTAGTACTGAAATAATTATATGGTTATTTTTACACCAGTTGAGACTATAAGTGTTGAAGAAAACACATTTAGTCCTGGTATCTATGATGAGTTATCTATAATGAGTTTATTCATACATGTACGAGTAATCCCATATATGTAAATTCGTTCAATATGGCCTTGCGTTTGATTTGTAAAATTAACAAAATATAAGCACTGATTTTTATACTTCAATTAAGTACAGCACGCCATATTTATTTTTCTCAAATGTATTAACAAAGTTTCGTTTTGCTTCTCAATCGAATGAGTGAACCGAATTGGGATTTGAAGTGAAATTGTATTTACAAAGATATAGAAAGGAAAATGATTAATACAAAATGTAAGCTTACATGTTGTATTCATTAATTCAAGCAAACCACTTTTAAGTTGAGTTTTAATCGTCTCATTAGGCAAATACTTTTTGGCCTCTCCTATGATAGACAGAACTGCAACTGGTTTTTCTTTTTCACAATTTGCCAATGACTGTTTGGTTTTCGTAACCTTAAGCAATCGATCACACTGAATAAAAGAAAAATATCTTTTATCTTATATAACTGACTATAATTACTAACAATATCCATTTAAAAAAAAAGGATTTAAATTCACACTCTATTTGAGGCTAAAAATAACTGTTAGGGTAATAACATGGGTGAATATTTGTTTTACGCTAGAATTATTTTTTTTAACAATGATTTGAGTTGACAAGAATAGAAAGTATTATCGATGCCTTCTCTAATATGATCAAATATTCTACATTATAAATAAGCTCTTCCATTTTCCACCCGATGACGGCTTGTTTTTCGGTACACTTGTTTTGTGAAGATTTGTGTTTCCCAAAAGCCACAATTCTACTTATGAGATTGGTGTTTTGATATGATGCATCACATATTGATGAGTCATAAGCATTTTTTTTTATATCTAGATACATACGAGTGGACAATTCGATGTGTTCTGTAAACTGTAACCAGATTTGTCCTGACGTTTCTCCCTAAAACAACAAAACTATTATCGCAATACCTACAAAAATATATTCTTAAAATGAATGAACCAACTTAAACGTAAAAAAGATTTACAGTAAACAAATAAATACAATATGGGGTTGTCAACAATACCACAAAGAACATACCGTATTTCAAGGTCTTAATCTAAGGGATTCTAGAAAAGTTTGAGAATGCATGTAAACAAATGTATAAACAAAAATACCGAACTCCAAGGTAAGTTAATAAGGCGGAGGTCCATAAAACTTGACGAAATCAAAAATAAGAATATACTAACAAACAGAAAAAATTGAAAACAATTGGCATGTTCCTGACTTGATACTTGATTTCAAGGGAAAATTTTAAAGTGACCTAGTTTTATAGGTAGCCAAACTTCCGACTAATGATGTTTGTTCTTTGTTCCACTATATTGACAACATTGGGTGTGCAATCAAAATGGATATGCTAGGATAATCTAAAAATAATTTTGATCCATCAGCGCATAATAAAAATGCCCTGTAAACAAACATCACTGACATCATGGACAGACAACACAACTGATGAAAATATTCAAACAAACACATAAACAACTCTGACTGAGACGCCAGCAAAAAACGTATTGTAGTTGTTAGTTAATCTAACAATGTGACCAGCAAAAACAGTTTTTGTTACTGGTGGTGAAATTAGTTTATACAAAACAGTATGTAGTACTTTAAAATACTTTCTCGAGAAAGTTCAATTAAGGATATACTAAGGTGAAATTAAAAAAATATATATATTTAAAATTGATACTTTTATTCGGAAGAGCATAGGTCAACAACTTAAGCTAAACATATTATGGAGCTCCTCTTCGAGATATTTGATTTAAAAAAGTGGCGGAAAACGGCTGACTGGACTTTTACCTTATATTTACATTGATACTATTTAATTCTCAAATCGAAAAAAAAAAAAGAAATCTAAAAGCTACCTTAATTTTGGTAAATGACCTTTTATGAGTTATTGAAGTTTTTAATGAAATGAAAAATTGGTGGTGTGGGGCGAAATAGTCTACCATGTATTGAAGGTAAAAAAAACAAGTAGTCCGAAAATCTGACACAACTCATGCAGTATACCTCACCTAAGTACATCCTTCTTAAGTAAAACAAAATGTAACCAGCAGTGCAAAAAATTCGTACGTCATATTCTCATTTCTAAACTGGCATGCAATAAGATCGTTTAACGCCTACAATTCGATTGATAGATGCACAAATACCGAATGACGTCAAAAGTCTTACTACCAATTACGTAACAAATACCATCAACAACAATTCCGTTGAAGAAAAAAGCATTCCCATTTGATGGAAGATAAACGCTGGCGGTGTTCTTGACCCAGAATAGTAAATATCACGATGCAGTGTTCGTAGAGATCTTGTTATGTCTACCTTTAATACCATAAAGTGGGTAAAACAATGTAAAGTAAAAATTACAATAAAATGTATCCAATATTCTCACCATCACTTCTATTGACTGAACACTATGTTATGTACATATAGTATTTAATATTAGGGGAAAATATCATTAAATAATGTTTTCGTAAAAACATATGTCTTATGATCTTATATCATGTATATAGACGTTCGCACCATCAGTTCTCTTGACTTAGCACTACGATGTGTATATGGAGCCAGAGATCACTGCTTCTCATCCCTGTCGTTCTATTATAATTGATAACAATATTATAATTTAACTCACGTATGAGGATTGTTTTAATACTCACTGAAAAAAAAAAAACTGTTTCATTGAAATGGTAGTTGTTACCTTTAATTTATAAATAATTTGGTGATGGATACACAAAAATAAAATTGAGAAAAGAAATAAGGAATGTGTCAAAGCGACAACAACCCGACCAAAGGGCAGACAACAGCCGAAGACCACCAATGGGTCTTCCATATAGCGAGAAACTCCCGCACCCGTAGGCGTCCTTCAGCTGGCCCCTTAAAAAGATGTATACTAGTACATGAATATCGGAATTTTTTTTTAGAAGATAATTGACATTCTGGTTGCATATCTAGACCGTGTCAAACATTGTTTTCATAAATTCAAGGATACGGTAAATTTGTTTTATGCGACATGAGGACGTAAATGTTGTTTAATTCTATGTATTCGCAGGTTTACTGATTCTAGATACAGATTGTAACTTCACTGGTAAACTATCACACCATTTCCACGGAATAATGCTACACTGATAAAAAAAGAGATGTGGTATGTTTGACAATGAGACAACTATCCACCAAAGTAATTTGAAGAGGATGTCATATATATTAAGTTACTCTTTCTTTGTTCATAAAGTTTCAAATAGGATGAAAATTTTCATTCTTAAATCTTACCTCTTTTTTCTTTTTGACATCCTCTTGACATTCCTTCATACGTCCGTTTTCCCAAATTTGTCCTGGAAGAGGCGTTTCTGTTCCATAGGAGGTAGAACGGGCGGCCACTGATGTCATACTTCAATTTCAATTACAGATATTCTGGAAAAAAAACGTTCAATTCATCAACATTTAGGTTACATTTGTAAATACAGTTGCTTCACAAACCACGACTCTTTTGGGGCGTATATATAATATTCATATTTATTTTGTTTTGTTTACGTACTGATTTGCAGATATATTATTTATCTGTTTCATCTCAGAGAAATAACTTGGGAATGTTACCAGTGTAAATACACATGGTAATGTAATTCTAAAGAAAACCCAAAGTGAGGGGAGCGTAGAACAGAATTTTAGTATAAGTTTTGAAATTCTGAGTATGCAAGTCAAACTTAATACAAGAGGCTGTCACAACGACAGCAAACCGGATTTGTTAACATTAATTTGTGTCCTGGTAATTGTAAAATGCACGGACACGACTGGAACCTCCATTTTTTAATCTTTCAAGAACCATAACTCCTGAACGGTATAAGTCAAAATCGCCATTATTGAACTTGACCTTCATTTAGTTATCAACATATTAGAATTCTAAAAGCTTAGAATGAACGGTTCATGAGTTAATGCACGGACAACATTTGATTGATGTCCGCCCACCCTGCCGCCAGACGTACATCCCCAAATCAATAACCGACATTTTTGTCACAAAAATCCGGTTAAAAACTCCTGAACGGTATAAGTCAAAATCGCCATTATTGAACTTGACCTTCATTTAGTTGTCAACATATTAGAATTTTATAAGCTTAGAATGAACGGTTCATGAGTTAATGCACGGACAACATTTGAATGCCGCCCGCCCGGCCGCCCGTCGTACATCCCCAAATCAATAACCGACATTTTTGTCAAAACAATCCGGTTAAAAAGTAAACTATTATTTGAAAATATGCCGCACAGCCCTATTTTTTTACCTTTGAATAAAATATAGTGCTTACTCTTTTCATTTTAGGATATTTACGAAACTTCATAGTGAAAGTGGCACAGTTTTAGCCGTAAATAGAGTTTCTTTGGGAAATTGCGTCGTCTATATTAACAGTAGTACAACCTTTAAAAGCATCATGCATTATATCTTTATATAGATATAAGACGATGTAGTATGAGGGCCAATGAGACAACTCTCCATCCAAGTCAAACTTTATAAAAGTACACCATTAGTTGAAAATATGCCGTACAGCCCTATGTTTTGACCTTTGAATAAAATATAGTGCTTACTCTTTTCATCCAGGATATTTACGAAACTTCATAGTAAAAATGACACAGTTTTAGCCATAAATGGAGTTCCTATGGGAAATTACATCGTCTACAGCAACAGTAGTGCAACTTTTAAAAGCACAATGTATTATATCTTTATAAAAATATAAAGATATGTGATATGAGTGCCAATGATACAGCTCTCCATCCAAGTCAAACTTTATAAAAGTAAACCATTATAAGTCAAAGTATGGTCTTCAAAACAGAGCCTTGGCTCACACCGAATAGCAAGCTATAAAAGCCCATCAGAAATTACTAGTGTAAACCATTCAAACGGGAAAACCAACGGTCTAATCTATATAAAAAACGAGAAACACTAATGGAAAACATCAACAAACGTTAACTACTG
Source organism: Mytilus trossulus (assembly GCF_036588685.1). Lineage (NCBI taxonomy): Eukaryota > Metazoa > Mollusca > Bivalvia > Mytilida > Mytilidae > Mytilus > Mytilus trossulus. Next base: position 1,855,754 of record NW_026963295.1, read on the forward strand.
AACATCAGATTCCTGACTTAGGACAGGTGCAAACAATTGCAGCGGGTTTAAACGATTTAATGGTACATTATCACACCTTCATACAATAAAGTAACATCACAACATAGAACGACACACTATAAAATATCAATTGAAATGCTTAATTCAATTAAACGTAAGGCGAAATGATCACTTGAAGTTCTATTTTATTTTGTCATTAGTATATGCGTACAATTAATGTATTCCTTGTATTTATCTTTTCTTTTTTTCTGTTTGCCTGTATTGTTAGATATTGACATGATCATAAAAGGAACAGAAATTATTCAATGTTAATACATAATTCAAATCGATGCATCTTGAAATTTCGGTAACAACAATATTTACAATTATACAGACATTTAAAATAGTCTGTTATTAAAACATTTGTTTTGTTAAATAATAAAATTGATATAGATAATTTTGACATTTGTTGAATTCATTTAGTTAACAGTTTGGTCTTGCTAAATTGTAATTAAAGTATCTTTTTAAACTGTGTAAATTGTATTCCCGGTCAATGGTGCAAAACGTGCGTTAATTTTGGAAAAGCAGTAAATATTAAACAAAAATTGAAGCGTAGTTACGATTGTGTTAAGGGGTTGTCGTGCTGTCCGTGCGTAAAAGAATTCTTGCAATAAATGAAAATAGATTCTGTGAAAATATGAGATAAATTTCAGTTATCGATAATGATGGATGGGTTTAACGACCTTCACAAGCTGTTAAGCGTCTGTGCCAATTGTTATTCCTCTTCCCAAGATTAAAAGCGGGAATTGATATTGCCTAAAGTGGTTAAACAGTAAAACATAAATTCCATAATATCAAACCTGATTAATTTTTAAGTCGGTTGGATTGAGATCCTCAAATATACCAAAACTTATTAAATATGATTTAGATAACGGATTTATGGCTACCAATTTATTTCAAATATTCCGTAAGAAATTTGGAAAATTAGATATAAAACAGATTTTTTGATGTACGAATTTTATTTGTTGTTTATTTAAATCTATTTTTAGAAATGACGTGCTCCCTTAAATCCTCTTACTTTCGTTTTGAAGTATTTGATCATCCTTGTGCATTCCTCATTTGTATTCCTTTGTACAGGTAATTGCACCTTTTTGTTACCTATTATCTACAAATCAATGAACCGAATTTAGGACAATGACTGGAATCATTTTATGTAAAAATATTAAAAAAAAATAATAAAACGACTGCACATTGCTTTTCAGTTTTTTTTCAAATCTTATGTACATTTAACTCATTAAATTGTTCAACAAGGCATAATTATATAGTAAAGATTTGAATTGAATAAATGAATATATCATTTCTTTAAAGAGAAATACACAATTCAGTAAATAAATCCGATATAATCGATATTAAAGTTTAATTTTGTACTGTTCCTTAGAAAAGTTTGAAAGTTTTAAAATGTGTTCATGATATATCAAACATTAAGGTTTAAACAAAACAAGAAAATGTGTTCAGTAATTTAGGGGAGGGGGCTTTTGGTCTTATCCAAAACCAATGAAATTTCCTTTTAAAATACGAGGAATCGTTGATGAAATATGAAGTTACGTGTATGTTGTCCACACATATATTTTCATTCTGAGATACGAAATGTACTCACCTTTTAACATGTTTAACAAATCAACCGAAATTAAATTTCCAAAGTCATGAGCACAAATTTTAAATAAAAAAAAGATTTAAATTGAAATATATTTACTTAGACATACTAACAGACTCTTCATAATTTAACAAAGTAAAATTATAAAGTAAAAAGCATTTATATCAAATGAAATTCAACACGGATTTAAACTCAATTATCTATCGTTGAAAAAAAGATTAAATTTTAACCAGTGTGAATGCGTTAACAAAAACCCAATGAACAAACTATTGTGAAGTCAGGTATGTCGATTGAATACAATCTTTAATACTTATATATTGATATCACATCTTGATATTGTGATGTTGTTATTTAAATGAAAATAGACCATTGAAGAAAATGTGTGTCCTTGTTGTCGTTGACAAAATCTTATTTTTAAATCTTTATCTGCGGTGGAAATTGTTTAAATGCCTTATACAGTTCCAGATAATTAGTTAATATGTATATGCCTTTTGTTAATATATAGTGTACAATCACTTTAGATCTACCCTTTACATTTTAAAATTTTACTAAAACACTTTGAAATTGTAAATAGATCGGCAATTTACATGGATATATATTTAACTGTTTTGCTGTTTTGAAATGTTAAAAATACATCATCGTCACTTTACTTTGCAACGTCGAACCGTGGTAACCATTTTCATAATGATATGTTCCTGCATAAAAAAACCTATACAAACTTGGAGAACATATTCAAAGTCCCCCATCCGTCCTCGACGACGTTACTGAAAATTAAATAATGTTTGTTTTTGCATGTTTTCTAAGTAGAATTAGATTAAAGTTTTCAATTGCACCAGCATGATTTCGTCGAAAGTTTAACGATACATTAGATTCGATAAGTTCAAAATTGAAATGATTTTTTCAGAAGCAAATAAACGTGATACATTGCGAATTTATCGGATAATATGATTCCATGCATTGCATTATAAATTGCAGACTTGTTGAGTCGACCTTATTGTAATTTCGTCATCAGAAGTGTATACGAAAGAAATTAATCCAAACAAATTTGAAAATTGAAATGTCTGCATGCCATAGTAATGGTACATACAAACCAACAGCAGGAACATATGAGGTCGTATTTGATTAATAGTATATGTCATAAAATGTGTAGGAATTACTTAAACTATGGTGTATAAATTGTAAAAAATGCGAGCAGTAGAACGATGAAAGTAAAAGCCATTAATTTGCATCTGAAATTGCAAACAATATTAAATGCATATTTAGATACCGCAAAAAAGCGTTTGTGATTTAACCTGCTGATAAAACAGCAAACCATGTTTACGTTTTTGAGTGTAAGTTGTAAATTGAAATACTGAAGGTTTGAGGTGAGTTGTAAATTGAAATACTGAGGTTGTGTACTGTTATTTCATATCTTTAACTGTTACTGCAAATAAAATTGATGATAAAGACAATTTAAAAAAGAAATGAAAATGTAGCCTTAAAAATACCATCTGCCCAGTATGTATTGGCTTCTTGAATTACTCACAAAAGCTTACCAATTGCATTAAAGATGCACACATTTTAGTTATTCTTGATTGTGCAATAATGGATTTTATTGCCCATTAATGGTTTTGCTTTTGATCACTGTTGGAGGCTTAACGGTGACCTGTAATTGTTCATACCTTTTATGTGTCGATGTTTAATAGATTGGTGACTCATTTGTAATCATGTTACTTGTGTCTTTGTGTCTTTCTTATTGACTTAAGAATACATCAAACGGAATAACGGAAATCACCAAACATACCAAAAATATAGATAGATAAACCACTTACACTATGAACAACACAATTAAAACATACACCGTTCACTTTCCAACAGAATGACCACTTATAACAAAAAAGAAAAAAAAAAAAAAAAAAAAAAGTAGCTAATAATTTGAAAAGCAGAGTCACAATTTGCTAATATAATGTGCCTGATATCTTTGGCTATACACGTTTAGTCAAACATCTTGTTGAAACATTCATTTTGGCTTTATACAATGTCATGCTTTTCTCAGACTGGTTTCTGTACTCTTAATCCTTTCAATGTGTACTGCATGTCAGTAGCTGCTAGTAGTACTTTGTTTATTTATGTTTTCGTTGTCGGTTGGATTTGGTTCTTCTGTTGCCTATTCTTACATTGGACACGGACTTTTCAACCCTGATTTTTACTGTGCGTTTTGCTGTGTGTTTGTCCATATTACATATTCCTGATGTATAGGAGGAGGGTAGAGATCTCACAAAATATGTTGAAACCCGTCACACTTTTACGTCTGTCCAAACTCAGGAACCTCTAGCCATTTTTTTGTCTTGTGTGTTTAATTGATTTTGGTTTTTTTCGATGTTTTGGAGTTAAGTGTGACGTCCATTTCGCTTATGTTTAGGAACTAACTAAAGACTGCTCCCAGGTGTTAAATTTTCTCGCTGAATTGAAGACCATTGGTGGGTTGTTTTCTGCACTAGTGTCTGGTTGTTGTCTCTTTGACACATTTCCCGTTTCAATTCTCTATTCTGATCAAAATATTAGTGCCGGAAACATGGTTTATTTATTAGGTAGAACTGGCATTGAACTAACGTTTGGTTATTGCGTGAAACGCGGCCAAATTTCTGTATTTATCTATCCAGGGTTAGGTGTTAATTGTTTTTTGTTGGATGTCGCCAGTCTTATTTACTCTTTGTTTGCTGCTTATAACATAAATTTTGCTAAAGTGTTGTTTTCCTTTTTATGATGTTTTTATCTACTTTTGTCGTGTCGTGGACTTGTGTTCATTTTTTAACTTGTAAGGACTATATTTTGCGCCATGTGTAGGCCCAATAGTGTTATATACTTGTTTATATCATTGGTCATATGGTTTCTGGTTGATGTTGTTAATCTTTTTATTTTTTTATTTTTGTGCTACTATACAAGGCTATATAAGATGGTTACAGCATTTGGTTGGATAGTGACTATCAGGAAAACATGGAAAACGGAAAACAGAAACTGCCCCTAAGAGATTTGATTAAGTCATCTCAAACATTCAATTACAATCGACAGTATTGTGATATGTCAGTAAGTATTTAAAATCGTAATATTAAACAACGTTTGTTTATTGTATTACTGCCGCCCATGTGCATATTTCGGCATTTAATATGTTCAATGACTTAACAATCGCATATAAAGTGACAACTACTGTTTAATATTAATTTATGGATATATACCTGACCCATAAAATCACACAAATTATTTCAAAACATGTATCAGTGTGTTTCCCCTAATAAAATGATACCCCTTCCTAACAAAAAAAGGGTATTAGAAGATGCATATATCTACAAATAAAAAGTACGGTGACCTGTTGATCCAACTTGTTGAATGGTGTATTAGATACATTATATACAGTAAACACATGCAACCGTTATCCACACTAACCATATCATTTAAAATGAAAGAAAATAGTACTCACTTTTCAGAGATCAGCCTACGTTAAGCGTCTTAAGTCCAAAATCAGATATTTGATGAAAGAACAATCAAATTAGAACATACAAATATTAAACATACATAATCATGGTAAAAAATTCAGCAATCTATTATTCCTCAGTGTCTAAGGTTAATTTCAAATCAATTACAATACTACATTTTTTTTTAAATAAAATGATAAAAATGTACATGTCTATATTGAATAGTTCTTAAATAATATAAGACTATTTAAATCAAAGTTAATTTGCCCTATTTACAATTTTACGTCATTTAGAAATATTTAAAGACCTTGTACTTGTTAAAACAGATTTAAATATCTGTTTGCACACATAAGTGATTTTTTTTAAATATCGAATTCAATAGTTCGGGTTCAATGGATTCCATCTACAAGAATGCGTATTCATTTCACTATTGTGTATCTTTTTTTTTTTAACAAAACCGCCGTAGTGATAAATGTATACTGCTTAAGACCTAAGGGATAGAAAGAAGAGTATTAAATTCTGAAAAATATATGAATTGTATGTTTTTACTAAATTATCAATAGGACAAAATTAAGATTACGTGATCCTTGTTCCTTAATGGGCTTTATCACAAATTTTAATAAACGTTTAGATACAACTTTGGCAACAAAATTAAACAAAATTTGGTGACTATGAGGAACGCATCTATACCATCGAACTAGAGATAAAGGATAGATACTACAGATACAGTTATCGGCCTCATATCTTTACTCACATTTAGAAATTAACAATGAGGGTCGGTTGAAAACAAAACTTTACGACAAAAGAGATGATTTCAGCTTTCCAATTGTGAACTTTCCATTTCTAAGTAGCAACATTCCAGCAGCACCTGCATACAGGGTATATATCTCCCAATTGATACGATATTCCCGTGCTTGCATTTCCTATTACGATTTTCTTGATAGAGGGTTGCGGCTCACAAGGAAGCTTTTAAACCAAGAGTTCCAATTGGTGAAGTTGAAATCATCCCTTCGTATATTTTACGGACGCCATCACGAGTTGGTTGACCGTTAAGGAATAACAGTTTCACACATGATATCGGATATGTTTCTTACGCCGTAACTACAATCCTCTTCCCTTTCATGACTGTGACCTACCGAATGAGACTATTTACCGGATTTTTTATCACATGAGCATCACGACGGGTGCCACATGAGGAGCAGGATCTGCTTACCCTTCCGGAGCACCTGAGATCACCCCTAGTTTTGGGTTTTTTTTTTTGTTTATTCTTTAGTTTTATATGTTGTGTCATGTGTTGTCATGTGAACTATTGTTTGTCTGGGGTTTTTTTAGTCCATGGCGTTGTTTATTTTAGATTTATAAGTTTGACTGTCCCTTTGGTATCTTTCGTCCCTCTTTTGTATAGAAGTAACACATGTTTTTCATTTTTTTCTTAAAAAAAGCTTTTATGTTTTGAAGAATTACCTACTCGAAGACATTTAAAAAGGAGACAAGTCACAATCAATTATTACATTTTGTATAATTGAAGAAGATAGACCAACACCTAATTTTATTTTGCATCAATTTTAGGGACGTTATTTGAAGAAGACAAACACCGTGAATGTGCAATCTAGGTATGTTTTCCTTGTGCAATGACAAATGCAAATTATTATCATCTGTTTCTTAGAATTTGTATTATGAAAATATCTTTTAAATAATGATATATGTACTTTTTTTAATACCACAGTCAAATGTCTTTGTCCATACATACCGTTGAGTAACAGTGTTATAGTTATCCCAGTTTCATATGTTTCTAAATTATTTGTCATTATCTTCACATTTCTCGGGTTATATTGCATTAAAGTCTGAGAAAAAAACAACAACACCAAAAACACTAGTACGTGTACAGTATCGTCTGTTTTTTGTACACGTGTTCGACATTTATATGCATGACTTTTTACTGCACAAAAGAAACATCATATTCAGTAAATGTTAGGACCAATGATCATAATTTTAGACATTCAGATTAGGAATCAATTTTCAAAACGAATTTACTCAGTTTGTTAATAATTTGACAGTCTCGTTATGCGATTTTAGCGTAGCAAGTGTTTTCATGATAAGTTTTGGAGTTAAGGTTAAACGATAATAAGTTATATCCTTCTATAAACGATTTATTAATTGGTACCCTATGAGGATGGCTTCCTTCCACTAGACTATAATGAATCCCAAAACAAAGCAAAACAAAACAGATTCAATACAATATAGTATATTCTAATCACAATGTCACTCTTTAGGTACTTACATAATTCTCATATGTTAACACTAATTTGTATTTGATTGGATATCGCGATCGCCAAGTGTTTTTCACCATTTGGATCAAATTGCAACGTTTGCTCTTGTACTCTCGTTGTTATACCTGACACCTACAAGACATGTTCGGTTAAATTTAACCATTTTATTTATCTGAAATGTTTCCTTTATATACTCGTCCTTTTTAAATAAGTGCTGTTATATTTTCTGGTAGTATGACTTTTGACATTACTCGATATTTATATATGACATCATCTGGTTTTTGACTGTTTAACTTTGAATTTTTCTTATGCAGGTGGAATCTGCGATGCGATGCGATGCGGACACAACACGATTTTCAAACTTTTGTTGACTCTTGTTTTTTTTATTTACCTAATTTTCGAGAATATATACTATTTACTGCATGTACCATAACCAACAAAAACCTTTTTTTACGTTATTGTCAAATTAGAAATTTACCATCTACTACACCTTTTTATTGGTGTCTTTGTCAAACTAATTTGTATGATTGTTGTTATTTATGTATCCACAGTTTTGGCTGCTGGATCCCAATTATTGTCACATAAACCTATCATAATAGAAAAACAAAGGCTATTGGATATTCACCCATGACACACAAAAAGAACAAAGACAGCAAAAAAAAACACAGAAAGAAAAGTAACGACGCTTTTGTTGCTGTTTTTCATCTCAAAGTCACAGTGAGGACTTCTACATGGTGCAAAACTACTTTCACTTTTGTAGTGTCTGTTTAGGTTGCTCGACTGATTTTGTCAATATAACGGTACTATCATCAACAGTTATATTGAAGGTGGTTATACTAGCTATAAAACCAGGTTTAATCCACTATTTTGTTTGTAAAATGCCTGTACCAAGTCAGGAATATGGCAGTTATTTTTCACTTGTTTTGTTGAATGATAGCGTGTGATTTTGTCTAAGGTATTTTTGTTAAACTTTTAAAAGGCAATATTGAGGGCGAACAAAATATAGTTAACTTTCAGGGGAAAATATCCCCTGAAAACTTCATTGGAAGACTGTTTATAGCATCATATTATTAGACAGGGACACATATATCTAAAATGTAAATAAAACAATATATGTATTACTTGTAAATTATAAAGTAAGAATTAAGATATCACAAATTACATAAACACTTTACTAAATTATTTCATAGATACACACAATTTATAATAATTTCTAACATTTTGTAACAAGAACTTTTAATAAAACAAAACATCTGTATTTTCATACATGCCAAAGTACTGGCTACTGGGCTGGTGATAACCATCGGGTACTAACAGTCCAACAGCAGATACATCGACCCAGTGGTAGTAATTACATTAACGGTACCAACTTTCCTGCACCAAATGCGCATTTCGACAATATAAGTCTCATCAGTGATGCTCGTTGCCAAAATATTTGAAATCCAAGGTTTATGTTAAACATGAAGAGCTATATATAATCCAAAAGGTCTAAAAAGTAAAAGCAACATATGTGAAAGGAATCAGAGCTTTGCATGAGGGAGATACATTCCATAATTATTAATTATTTCAAACATTTTGTAACAGTAAATTTTAATAACACAAAAAATCCGTTTTGTCATGCATAACTCCTATTATGCCACTGTTTGAAAACACGCACATTCAGTTGCAATGATCAGGTATTTGATGGATCAGGCAAACAATGTTGGTAATCCCGGAGAAATATCCATTGTAACTGCAGATCAGCCACTTTTGGTAATGGCTAAGCAAATTCAGTGGGAATGGCCTGATTTTTTACGGAAAAGATAAGTTTATCGTCATGTCTGGTGGATTGCACATTGAAATGACTTGTTATAAAACTCTGGTTGATATATTGCGTAATAGTGGATTGACAAGTGTATTCACTGAAGGCGATATTGCAACACATAGAACGGCAGACTCTTTTTATGTATGTTCAAATGTACCTAGGGCTGTCACGCACAACAGATAACTACATGTGTTTCGCTTGAATTGTTTTGCTTATAAAAGTTAAAGGCAGAAAATATAATTATTTTATGACTCTTTAACGTTAAATGGTTTGATAGACTGGTGTAAGGAAATAGAGTAATATCGACCACAAGTTGATTCCTGACGTTCAATTATAAATTAAGAACGTCTTGTGATTTTTTGGTAGTATGCTCAGTTCATGGGTCAGGTTGCGAACTTAACAAACAGTCCATGTAAAGCATAATGCCGTATCTGTTTAGGTCTTGATAGTGTAGATTGTGCTCCATTGTTACCGATCCATCAGCGAGATATGGCTTCCCTTCCCGAACATCACAAACAGGTGGCGATAGAATGTTCATTTCACTGTACGTAAGACCAGCAAATTGTCGGGCACAAAACAGATAAATGCAATTATGAATGGCAATGTTGGTGCCATAGGTTTAACCGAAGATCCCTTTTTGTTTGTGTCGCCATTTTTGAACAGGACGTTACTCTAAATAGTTAGCCGTTATGATGGTTTTAAAGGTACATGTAGGTACATCAGGTTCTAAATATCTAACGTCTGAAATTTTTTTTAAAGTTTATGCAGTTTTCTTTACCTTTAGAAATGGCGCTTATTCTGTTAAATTCTCCCGAAAGTGATTATATTATATTTATTCTTGGTAATGAGATGACTTTTTATGACGTGTATCCCTCATATCTGTAATGAGTAATTAATCATCTTATTCCTTTATCAAAGTCATTATTTATGTTTTTGCATCCCACTAATTTTTATTCTTTATTCTTATATTTCACTTTGCTCATTTTGCTTTATCCATTACATTTCTCTATTCTATAACTCCCGTCAAGCTCCTTATAATTTAATTTTGAATGTAACGCGTCTTCTGATTGGCTGACGTTATTTTGTTATCAGCCCATAGACATAATTTAGACATGTCACCGTGACGTCATCAACGTTTTTTCATGTTTTTCTACGGTTTAAAATTGAATTTGGGCTTAATTATAAGAAATGACTAATATATTATTCTGTCTTTTCGAGATAACATAAAACATGTGGTGCACTCTGTTAAATAACCATCTACGCGCGTTATTTAGTGTGCACCAAATTTTTTATGTTATTTCTTCATAGACAGAAAATATATTACAGTCATTCCTTAAGTAAATTGCCAATTGATAGCATTAAAGCGTGTATTTTATATAACAAAAAAGACGTGGTATCAAGGTAAATGAGTTACATTCTAATTATCACTAGAGTTCCATGAACAAAGATGGTCATTAAAATTTTAAAATGCACCCGGACAATTTCAGAACAGGAAATTATGATCATGTCTTGAGTGTAATCAAAGATATCACTAACAAGTGTATAATTAAAAAGACTAGAGTTATATATTCCTCTTAGATAATATAAAAAAGAAGATATGGTATGATTATCAATGAAACAACCCTTCACAAGAGACCTAATGACACAAAAATTTACACCATCATGACAGAGTACGGCCTTCAACAATGAGCAAAGCGTATAGTCAGCTAAACAAATAGCGACAGATTTAAAAGAGTTCAAACTTGCAAACTTACGACCTAATTTATGAACAAAATAAAAAACGAAAAACAAATATGTAGAAACGTTGCATCGCAATAAATTATAACCACTGTGTATAGTGTATACCCTCTAAAGTCTTGATTTGTGTCCCTGTACAAAGCCAGGGAATTACAGACTGCCGTTTAATAGTTATCGTTATAGCATGTTCCTTGATGACATCAATTTCTAAATTGTCATTAAGTTGCAATTACACAAAGTAAAAAGCAATAACTCCTTAAAGGGTCAATTGGCTATTTTGGTCATGTTGACTTATTTGTAGATTTGCTCTAAATGCTTTGGTTTTAGAGATCTAAGCCAAAATCTACGTGTACATGTCAACCCCTTTGTTCTATCTTTAGCCATGGCGGGCGTCTGGTTTGGCAAGCCAATTAGGTCATCGGATACATTTTTTAAACAACCTACCCCGGTGATTTTTGCGGACAAATTGGGTTAAATTTGGACCAGTAGTTTTAGAGGAAAAGATTTGTGTAACAGTTAACGACGGATGACAGACGACGGACGACGGCGGCCTACGGACGCCAAGTGATGAGAAAAGCTCATGTGGCCCTTTGGGCCAGGTTAGTTTCAAATCAAGACTGCCTTTATATATAAAAAAAGAAGATGTGGTATTATTGCCAATGAGACTACTGTCCACAAGAGACCACAATGGCACATACATGAATAGCTATAGGTCACTGTACGGCCTTCAACAATGCGCAAAGCCCATGTCGTATAGTCAGCTATAAAAGGCCCGATATGACAATGTAAAACAATTCAGAAAACTTATGGCCTTATTTATATAAAAAAAAATGCCTTTACCTTTTCACCTGTTTCTGAAAAGGGGACAGTCAGCTTCAAAATGTGAAATTTGATTTAAAACCAAAAACAAACAATGGACTTGTGGGAGGTCGGACGACAGAATCGACGTCCCACTGACTGGGGAACAGACGAGCATACATGAGTTAGTAGTATGTCTCTTACAATAGGACCAGGGGTATAACTGAATAACTGTATTAGTTAAATGTTAAGATTTTGTTTTTAATTAGTCATTACATTATGTTAACATTAATGTCTATTCTGTAAAGTTAATCAACATCCTAGTAAATTTCTAAATGATAGCAGGGTCATCTTTACATGTACTTGTTTATTAAGTGCCAGTCTGCCTAAGAATCAGGCAGTGATGAAAACATGACCAAAAAACCCCACCCAATTTGACATTGATTTCAGTTCATAATATGTAGTTATGCACAAAAATAACATTCATTTCTGTTTTCTGTTCTGGTAATAGGAGATACAATTTGGTTGAAATGCACTAGAAATAAACAAATAAGGGGAGATAACTCTGTGATTTGCTATCATTCTAACCAATATTCTTACCGAGTTATTTGATATTACCAGACACACACAAACGAAAGACTTATAATTTTGAACTCAGAATGATGGTTAGTATTAAATAGAATGATTAGCTCGGTGGGTTTTTTCTGACCATGTTTTGATTTTTACCTAAATTGCCTGATTCTTACAAAGACGGGCACTTAAGATAAGCCGATATGGGAGTCAACAACTCAATAGCGTTTCATTGAAAAGAAACAGAAAGGGAGGGGAAAAAAAAAAGGAAAACGAACAAAATGCGACGGGAAAACTTCGACACATGTAAACGTAATTGTTTAAAGTTCTAAGATTCCACTGTAAGTATATTTGTCAAATAAAAAAAATATATTTATAAAGATCGGAGTTGTGCCTTTTTGACAGTAACGAATTTATAACAAAAATGATATTAAACCTGTACATATGCCCTCACCATGTTTCTGGAATAAAGTTTATAAGGTACACCACTGACAAAAATTCAAAAATTCTAAAGAATTCATTAATCAAATCCTTCAGTAAAGCACTTTCGGTAAAGAGGCGTCCATATATGTTTTTAGATAGTTTTTTTTATTATTTCATCCTGAATATGCCTGATATATTTGCCACTGAACGTTACTGAAACTATATATAAATTAATCATAAGTAAGGCTTATTATCTAAAAAAAATCAATGAAGTGGTTGTTACTTACTCTACTACACATGATAAAGCATTAAAAACAAATAAAAACCAGGTCCCATCGAGATTCAGCGGCGTGTAACCTCGACCGGTTTAACGAACCTTTTAGAAAATAGACATTCTACTTATGTACCATTTTCAATGTCATCCATATTCAGTATTTCACTTTCCAGATAATATATCAACAGGGAATTAGACATATCTGCAAGACAAGTACACTAGTATAGCAATATAATATTTCCCACAGAATGTTACAAAAAAATAGCGTGCAATAAATTCCAGTATTGCACTAGTGTAATAAATCTTCAAAATTCATGACGTCATCAATGATAAAACCTCAGTTTAAACCTGCTTAGAATTGCATTGTATATTGATTTTTTTAGCTCATGTACTACTGGTACACAACGATCAATGAAATATGGTAAAGGCTTGTAAATGTACTCAGATATGTGCGTGAACATTTATGTTTGCGATTTAAGAAACGCTGCATACACATAATTCATATTCATATTGAGAGTTACTCCTTTTTGTGAAACCTATCTTGTTGTAGATTCAGCAATAACAAAAGCATCACAAAAACTTCGGAATTTACAGTATTTTCAATTTCAATTTCATATCACCTTTTGTTTTACTTCGTATGCATCATAATGCATATGTTACAAACATCCGGTTACGAGACGAACATGTACATAGAAAGAGGACAATGGAATGGTACATGTTGCACGATGGACCCATCCTGTCTCCGGCATTGATGTTTTACATTGTTCATTCCACTGAATTTGCAAACGTTATTTGTCCATTTTTTGTTGAAGCAGAAGCACTTATTAAAATTGAGTTCAGCGTCAAGTACATGTAGCTTTGTTTACTAAATGTTGATTTTTTATCGCGTTTTTGTTTGATTACGTTGAATCACACAAAATATTGCAAAGCTACCACGCACTTTCGCGATTTTTTTTTAATTTTATTTAATGTGTTGTTATTTGTATTTTTTTATGTTGTCTGTGTTTTTTATCAATTTTATTTCAAACGAAGTCGATATTGTTAGTGTTTTTAAATTTTGATCATTTTCCGACACTTAACATGCTTAACCAACAAAATGTTACTACATTTTATGTAACTTTAAATGTGGTTGCTACTAAAGCATAACATAGATATAGGAAGATGTGGTGTGAGTGCCAATGAGACAACTCTCCATCCAAATAACAATTTAAAAATTAAACCATTATAGGTTAAAGTACGGCCTTCAACACGGAGCCTTGGCTCACACCGAACAACAAGCTATAAAGGGCCCCAAAATTACTAGTGTAAAACCATTCAAACGGGAAAACCAACGGTCTAAATGCATGAAATCAAATTTAGATATTAATAATTTATTTCACAATATTTAGAGCATAGTTACATATACAAGTACATGTAATCGATTTGTCAAATAAATAGTTCAAATATAATACTGAATATCTTATTATATAAATACAATATTAGAGTCTTGGATTTCATTGATCTTAGCTCAACATTCTTTCTCATAAATACGGAAATTTACACGTCTTCAATGAAACTTGTCTTAAGCACTTTCATCCTTCACCGAAAATATATTTATGTGCAGATATCTAAAATTCGAAAGTTCGGAAATTCCAGTTCATCAGTTTCCTCAGGAACAAATTCCAAACTACACGGTTGTTTCTTCTTATTGAAAATTTTCAAGAAACGACCAAGGATATTCCTTCCGCGTTCAGTAAGACCTTTCAGTAAGTCTTTAGGTAACCACTCGGAATCATTATCAAGTCTATATCCAGCGCTGATCAGTTTTTTACACACACTTGGTGAACATTTTACGGTTGTGTGGGTAGCAAGGTATAATGCTGTTTGTCCCAGTTTATCCACGATGTTCACTTCACAACCATGCTTTATGAGATAGACACAGGATTTTTCTCTACCTTCTTTCAGTCCAATAAGTAAAGCTGTTTTTCCAGTACAATCTGTTTCGTCAACATTTGCACCTGAAAAAAAACAACAATTATTTTACGTTTTTTTCCATTGGTAACATTTTGTTTTCTAATGACAACGGTTTTATTTTCTATTGGTAACTTTTTTTTTCTATTGGCAACGTTTTTATTTTCTATTGGTAACATTGTACCTATAATCCTTCCGTCGAAATTTTTGTATAAAAAAATGTATGTTTGTTTTTCCCTTTGTTACGCGAAGTGGATGTTAACGTGAAATTAAAGGCATACCCTCGAACCCGTATGACTTTCCTAATATGAAAGTCTGAATGGAATTTACAGAATAGAGAATAATGGAAAATAAATGCAGAAAATTAAATGGCTACAAATAAAAATAAAAGTGGGCGATAATAAGCAAAAAGAAAGATAAGGTAGAGAACAGTATAGTGCTGAAATATAAAGAATTTAAAAAATTGGACATATTAAATTTATGATATAGAAAAATGGTCCAAAAATTAAGAATAAAAAAAAAACAGAACCCCTGTCGAGACACTCTAATATGATTATGATGAGATTAGGTCAGTGTGACAACCACAATAACACACACACACCTACAACACACACACCTACACCATAATATCGTTCAACATTTACACGATCTGTTAATATTAGACAATAAAATTAATTATTACATGTAAATCCCTCAAGCTCTAATGGACATAATTATTATTTATGTCATATGTGTGGTGACGAATAGGGCGACCTTGTTGCACATCATTTTTCGGTGTCTTCTGGCTATTCCTACATTTTGTATTTTTCTATTCTGGCTATTCCTACATGGGGGATTAGTGGAATAACAATAGATGTTGTTATTGCAAGATATGTTGTTTTAATCATTAGTCTCTAATTAGGTCCCAGGTAACTTTAGCTGTGGATTTTAAATAAAATAACTATTTATATGAAATTTATGTAAAAAATGTTGCTTATTTTTTGGTAGTCGGAAAACCCGTATCAAGTTTTATGATAAAGTGTTTCTAATATGGAATTTCTTGAAAATAAAATCATTTAAAAGAAAAGGTAGTTAAAGCATTTAATAGTACCCACCAATTTCAACTTAAGCTTCAAAGATTTGAATGGTTTCATTATTTGAATAAAAAATGATTTTTTAACAACAAAACATTTAGAAGGTTGACATAATAAACTAAAGAAGTTAGCCAATGCACCACACCTAAACATCTTCAGCATGATCAAGTTATTGAGTCAAGAAGAAGCCTTCCTTGCTCTTGCTTCACACTAAGCATTAAAGAGTTGGTGGTAAACATGGTACAAGAAGGAGAAAATATACAGGGAAATAGATGACAGACTGTGTGATGGTTTTTTTTTCTAAATCCATAGGATGTCAGATGTGAACAGCTTGATATTTTAGTCTGAGATGGATGATTTTTTTTATTAGTTGTTATCGGATTTAAACTAGCTGTCACTAACTGCGAGTACTCTCAGATCTGTACAAATTGTTGTCTTGTTGTGGGGATGTATTAGTACTCGTCCACGTCCACTTGGTGTTTTTGTGAGATGTATTTCTAATTGTCACTTCGGGGTCTTTAAGCTGACTATGCGGTATTGGCTTTGCTCATTGTTGAAGGCCATTCGATGACCTATAGTTGTCAATTTCTGTGTCATTTTGGTCTCTTGTGGAGAGTTGTCGCATATGGAAATATACCACATTTTCCAATTTTAGTATTCAAACATTGAAAACAAGGTTACAGAATGATGAAAGTGTGCCAATCTAGTATGTAGATGCTGCTTCTCATCTGCTGAACATTCATTCAGACTTTGTTTATTCTTATGTGTTTAATTAAATGAAATTTTTTACTGTATAAATGCTCTGCTTTAATGTCAATTTAGTGTACTTTTGGTGCTTTATTTCAATGAGTATATAGTGTAACTCAAAATTTATTTCTTATTTATTAGTGCTTTATTTCAAAGAAAATTACTACAATTTAGATAACTTTATATATCAATTGGTATCATTTACAAATGTACTTTTATATAATTTCAAATACTTGTAAATTACATTGAGCCTATAAATTCATTTTGTGTTTTTGAATATTATTTACCACAAATTTGCTTTTAACAAATTTATATATAAAATATTGAAATATTGAATGAATTTAAAATATTGTAATAAAATTTATGTTCTTTTTCTTTATTTTCCACAAGAATTACCTGGATTTACCTTAAATAATTAGTTAAGTGTTGTTACAATATAATCCTACATAATCTGATTGTTTACATACAAATTCTGGGAACTCCTACATAAGATTTTACTATTTTACCTATAAAATTCAAAATGTAGGAATAGCATGACAGCATTTTGTCCAATCACAGAAAGGATTTTTGAGCATGCGTATTCAGTTGCCATAGTTAAGCGTCCTAGAGTTTAAAGGGAACAAACCGAAACTATACCGACTTCGTCGGAAAAATACTTGCATTTAATAATTAGCTATTTACGTACAATTACTAGTCGTACTCCTTTTTTCTGATTAGATTTTTACTTGTTTTTTCACTTGATTTGAGTAACAACAAAAAATATTTTAAGTATGATATAGTAATGCATTGTTTTGAGTGCTTCAATGTGACGATATTCCAAAGACCATAGCTTCCCGTGATATTGTCTGAAGTATGCAGCAGTCCTTAGTATGATAAAGTTATGATTCACCCAAACGGTATAGAAATACTATTTCGTCCTTATATAAATAATAATATGATCGGGCTGGCTTACATATATACAGACCAGATCGTTATTTAACATTTTTTTAAGTCTAGCAGGCAAAACGAATAGACCGCTTGTAGAATATATATGTTTATATCATATACCCATATGGACATACTTATTTATATGATAGTATATGGCTTATTCTCTCACTATTTTCATATTTTATCTTTGGTATAAACTATATCAAATTATGATCTTTATCTATCAACAGCAGACTTGATTATTTTTTAGGTTTTAAATCTTAACACTCCAACAAATAGCTGAAAAGACACCAAATGGGTTATTCGAACTAGTAAGTCGAAAACTAATTTCTTTTTTAAATATCTTTATTATACAAATCAGGTATGTTTGAAGGAAATCACTATATAAAACTTACCTCTTTAAATATTGTTTCAACCGACAAATCAAAGCTGCATTGACTTTTTTAGTCAGGAGATAGTAAAATTTTATTGACATATTATCTGTGCGACATCTGATTTCAACTCACCAGTTTTTCAAAATGGCCAATATACAAAGAACACTATCGGTCCATTGCTATACTCGTGGCTTTAAGGGGATAACACACGATGAAATAATAAAAGAACTTGAAAAACATATAGAATTAGAAAGTGTTAAATCCATCCAATTGACCGAAAAAAGCTGTGTTGTAACTTTAAGTGACATAGATGCCAAAGAAAGGTTAGTACAGTGTGATATAACAATAAAAAACAGAACCGTCAAATTTATTGAGGTGGACAACACAATAACAAACATAACAATCAAAAACCTTCCCTATGAACTTAATGACTGCTATCTAGCAACACAAATGCTTCAGTATGGCAAAGTCGTCCCGGGTTCAGTAAAACGGGGATATATTCGAGGAAAAAATATAGAAAATGGTTCACGATACATTCAAAACATTAATTGTGCTCCGACAATTCCAAACAAAACAACATTTGTTAGATATGATGTCCGGATGTTTGCCGACAATGGTCGAACAGAATGTATTCATTGTAAACAAAGAAACCACCCTTCCTATGCTTGCAAAGACAAACCAGATCATAGTAAGCGCTGCTATAACTGTTCAGAAATTGGGCATTTTGCACGAGACTGTCTTAACGAATCCAAATGTTCCTTCTGCAAAAAAAGCGGTCATGTCCGTAATGATTGCACTGATTTTAAACACCCTACTATGATTAAGTCTTATGGTAATTATGCTAGCGAAATTCTCGAAGGTAGAGAAGCTCAAGAAAACGACAAAAATGAAAGTCAGTCCATCAACCCATTAGTGGCAACAAACCATCTACAAACACCTAACACATACTACACCAAATCAAAGGGAACAAATGTAATGTTGGGAGCTTCAAATAGTTTGAGAGTTGTTAAATTTGAGGACAATTTAATATTAGCCTCTATAAATGGTGCCACTCTAGAAAAAATAGATGAGTCTTTGGGTGCGGCTTTTGAAATTCATCGTGTGAAAAGCAATGGCTCAAATGTAGGCAAGGTCATCATCAGCTTAGGTTGTAATGATTTGAGTAGAAACAAGCACGACAGTGATCAGGTGAATGTGTACGCAACACAGGCTATTGTCAAAGTTAAACAAGCATTTCCGAATGCAGATATTGGTGTGTGTGGTATTATTCCAAGAAAAGGTAACAGTAACCACATTCACACAGTCAATGAAACAGCTACACATATTATTAAATTCTTGGAAAAATTGTGTCTCAAAGATGAAATGCTGACCTATATTGATGTAGAAAATATCTTCATAAAAAATGGAAACGTGGTTAAGGCGTATTACGATAAAACAGATGCTAGTGGAGTTCACATCACAATTGAAGGGGCCCAAACAATTCGTGTCAAACGACGTGAATTTCTTCACCCTAAGATGTCACCAAACCAGAACACTCCTCGTCCTTGTGACACCAAGCGCAAACTTAGTGACATATCGCTGACGCCAATGTCTGCAGAGAAAGACAGTAAGCAAAGTAAACCAGGTTCCCCAGATGATTATGAGTAACAATACACAAACCGAAATTTGCTATTTGCTACTTTTTATGTAAACAAATTAAAAACAAATCAACCCGAAAATGTTATATGTTCATATGTTCTATTCTACTGATTTGCAGCTTTTGAATTATTATTTTAGATTATTTTTCTATCTATTGTACTTCAAACTGTATCGATGTATCTGTATTGTTATTATTGTAGGTGGACACTTTGAAATGTGTTCACCAAATGTGTATTGTTATAATTGGTCAATGACTCGTAAAATTGAAAGTAAACTTAAAACGGTGGCCTTGACCGTGAATTCCAATAAATCAATGAGGCATAGCGGTGTTAAAATGTAGATCAAATCGTGAACTTTAAAAAAAACAAACACTAAAGAATGTCGATCCAAATCATAACTTTGAATGTAAACGGCTTACGAGATAAAAAGAAACGTAATTTAGTTTTCAATTGGTTAGCCAACAAAAAATATGATTTAATTTGTCTACAAGAAACACATTGCACAGTAAATGATGTAACGAAATGGCAAAATGAATGGAAGTTAAATGGGGGCAGTAAAAGTGTTTGGAATTGCGGAACTAGTGATTCTCGTGGTGTCTCTATTTTGCAAACAAAACATTGTCCGGGCGAAGTCGTGTTTGATAATATTAACCCGCAAAACAGTCGAATAATAAAATGTAGTATCATAACGGAAAGTGCGATTTATCATATTAAAAATATATATGCCAACAATAGTAGCGTCAAGAGGAAACGGCTTTTTGAATCGTTTCATAATTTTTTTGGTAATTTTACAGACGATAGTGTAGACCATTATAATATTTTGGTAGGGGATTTTAACTGTGCTCTTGCCAAAACAATTGATAGAAATCCCTCTCATAATCGTGATGATATAGGTACAAAGGAATTACTTTTTTTATTGTCACAATATGATCTAACAGATATTTGGAGAGACAGATACCCAAAAGATAAACGGTATACGTTTCATAGAGGAAATTCAAAGTCTAGAATAGACTATATCTTTTGTGATAAAAGTCTGTCAAATAAAGTTTACAATGCTGGTATCGCGCATTGTCCTTTTAGCGATCATGATCTTGTGTCATTCAAATTAAAACTTGATGAAATACAAAGAGGTCCGGGTATATGGATAATGAATATAAATACTATAAAAAGTGAAGAATTTAATAATGCATTTAAAATTTGGTGGCAAACCTGGAAAACTGAAAAAAGTAGGTTCGAAAAAATTCAAGATTGGTGGGATGTAACAAAATCACAAATAAAAAAGTTAACAATGGAAGTAAGTAAAATATTAAACAAAAATTCTCAAAAAAGTTATATTATTAACCTTGAAAAGAAATTAGAAAAGCTTAAATTAAATAGTACTACTTCTGGGGAAGTTGAAAATAAGATATCAGAAATAGAAGCACTAATTAAAAATTACTATGAGAACAAATCAGAGGCGTCTTAAATAAGGGCGCGTGTAAAATGGGCGGAAGAAGGGGAAAAATCGTCGAGCTACTTCTTCAACCTCGAAAAACAAAACGGAAAAAATAAATTATGGAGTCGAATTAAAACAGACAATGGACATTTTAAATATAATATAGACGAAATACTAAATGAACAAGCTAAATTCTACTCAAATTTATTTAGCTCCGAGGGATGGAATTTGGAAAGTGCTAAAGATTTAACCAGTCCATCAAAAATAAACTATACGATGACGACAAAAAAAATACTTGACCGTGATATTACCGCGGAAGAAATAATGAAAGTTCTAAAAATTATGAAATCAAATAAATCCCCAGGGGAGGACGGGATCATATCTGAATTTTATGTAATATTTTGGAATATCATACAAGAAGAATTTTGTACGTTATTGCAAGAAATATTTAATGACAAAACATTGTCGGATTCGCAATATAAAGGAGTTTTAACATTATTATTTAAGGGCGGGGAACGGGAAAATATACGAAACTGGCGCCCTCTTACACTACTGAATTGCGATTATAAAGTTATAGCTAAAATACTAGCTGAAAGATTAAAAATAGTCCTTCCTAAGCTTATACATCCCGACCAAAAAGGGTTTGTAAAAGGCAGACACATAACGGAAGCGAATAGAATGATACAGGATATCATAAAATATATTGATGATGAAGATTAAGAGGATATAATTGTCTTTTTAGACCAACAAAAGGCCTTTGATATGATGGAATGGGGATGGCTAGACTTCGTTATGAAGGAATTTAATTTTGGGGACAATTTTCGTGGTTGGGTTCAAATGCTATTAAAAAGTGCAAAGACTTGTATTAAAACAAATGGCTACGTCTCAAAATATTTTTCAATTTCTAGATCAGCCAGGCAGGGGTGTCCTATAGCCCCCTTTTTATATATATTACAGGCAGAGCCCTTGGCCTGTGCAATAAGGGCAGGAAAAGACATTCAAGGCATTATATTGCCTGGGGAAGAAAATGGGGAGCTAATAGAAACCAAATTAAATATGTTTGCAGACGACACCCAATTATTTAATAAAAATGAAAGTTCTGTACAAAAATCCTTTGAAATATTAGACGAATATGAAAAGGCATCGGGTTCTAAAATTAATTACGAAAAGACTAAGGGAATAAATATTGGCGCAAATAAACGCAGACGACCTACTTTTAAAAAGATAAGCTGGACAACAGATAACATAAAAACATTAGGTATTCACCATGGTTATAACATTGACAATGACAAAATTTGGAAATCAATATTAGAAAAAGTACAAAATTGTGTTCACGTCTGGAAAAGTAGAAAATTGACTTACTCTGGAAAAGTCCTTATTGTTAAAAATTTAATTATATTAGTGTGTGGTTATGAGTTAGAAATAAGAGGTATACCCGAAAAATACAAAAAAGAATTGAATAAGATAATATGGACGATAATACCAAAGATTTTAAATCGTGCAATGAAATATATAGACAATTAAAAGATAAACGTAATTGTATTTCGGAATATTCACGAATTAAAAGTTCCATACCACAAACATTCATGCAGATTTTAAAAAATAACGATGATCAACCTGCTTTAAAAAGCAACACAATAAAAATTTATGAAAACCTTGAATTTTTAAATCCAGACAATAAAATCATTAATATCAAGGATTTGACATTAAAATATGTTCAATTAAACATTAACATAATTGAGACCCCTACGTGTCAAACAAAATGGGAAAATTTGTATTGTGAGTATATAAATTGGGAAAATATTTGGCTAAATCTAAGTAAAATGAATATTAATAAAAAAGTTAAAGAATTTCAATGGAAATGTACACACAGGATTATAAATACAGAAAACAGACTGAAAATAATGCGCATGTCAAATGGAAAATGTCACTTATGTGATGAAATTAATAATATTGAAACTCTTGAGCATTTATTTTATCAATGTAACAATGTTAAACCATTGATAGAAACGGTTGTTAGAAATTTACAACTTTGTAACTTTATAAACGACGAGGTTCTCGTTGAAAAGGATATTTTATTAGGAATTTGTACAGAGAATTCGAGAAATTTCATTGTTAATGCAATAATACTTTATTTCAAATGGGCTATTTGGAAAATACGTAATAAATGCAAATTCGATAAAACTAAACTGAATGTGCAGTCTGTACAGGTTATGCTAAAAATGCACATGAAAAACGAATTAAAATTTCTTCTGCTACGCTCGGATATAAAGTATATATGCAAAACGAAAATTAAACTCTTTATCGAAAAAAAATTTAGGAAGATGTACTTAGTTCAACTGTTCTAAACGAAAGGTGTGTTCGATTCCATATATACTTATCTTATTGTATATTGTGTATAAAGTAGTGAACACTATGTTATTATAACAGAAAAAAAACACACTATCTTTTATTGTAATTATTATTTGAATCTATGTCTGTGCATATTAATTGCATAAGTAAACTACCACATATATTATCCTTCGTAATACATTTGTACTCACCACATGTGCTTTATCCTTTTTTATAATCCATATATATATATTAAAGAATACTTTCAAATTCTGTTCAATCACATCAAAATTCTTCAAGTCAAACAATAACTTACTGTCGCAACCAAATTTTAATGTATTTCCAGTTTAAATCAACACATGTTTTGTTCAGTGAACCGGATATACGATAGTGATGTTATACAGTGATCCTATCAGGTGGGAAAATCAATTGTAATTAAATATAATTATGTATGTAAAACTATTGTATAAACTCATTTGATATTTTCCCTGGTCAAGTGAGGATGCTAAAAAACAGGGGCCCCTAAGTATGCAACCTGGGCTACTTAGGTATTTATATAACAGGACATGATTGAATAAAATATTTGTTATCGTTAAAAAAAAAAAAAAAAAAAAAAAGCTGCATTGATGGTCGATGTTTCCCATGCTATGTTTATTGTTCTAACTACTTAACACACGAAAAAGATTCAATTGCTTCTTTAAAATCAGGAAGCATTTTTAAATTAATGGTCAAATCTCAAATCAAATTGTTATCTGTGGATAATTTGACATTTGTGTATTGCCATTGTTGTTATTATTTACCAAACGTACCATACTTATAATTTAATAGGCCAGACGAGCGTTTCCTCTAAGTAAGACTCATCAGTGACAATCAGATCAGCTCAAATGGTTAGAAAACAAAACAAATACAAAGTTGAAGAGCATTGAGGACCCAATTTTCCAAAAAGCTGTACCAAATACGGCTTTAGTTATCTATGCATAAGAAAATCATAAGTTTTTAGAATAATTCATACTTTTGAACACAGTAATTTTATGAAAATGACATTATAACTGATATTCATGTCAACACCAAAGTGCTGGGCTGGGCTGGTGAAATACTCTGGGACGAAACTTCATCGTTAAAGATAATATCTTTATCTTTAGAGTTGTTAGTATTGCAGAATTTTTAAGAATGCAAAAACTTTTTTTCGTTGATTTTTTTTCCAGGAATTACGAACTATGGGAAGTGTATATTGATGCAACTGTACACTCGCAACTTTCGGGGGGTTTCTTGGATATCGGAGTCATTTACCAGTACATACATACATACATACTATAAGGACTTTCACACACGTCTGTACAATACCACACATCAGCGTGTGTTGCTTTAAGCTGCTGGTAAATAACATTGAGGCTTGCAGAAAAAATATTGCTTACGTTCATAAACATAAGAGACATAATCGTAATGAGTATAATAAACATCACTTTACATTTTTCTTCAAATATGCATATATCTGACTATGCGGGATGGGTTTTGCTCATTGTTGAAGGCCGTTCGGTGACTCATATTTGTCATGTTTGTGTCATTTTGGTCTATTGTGGGCAGTTGTTTCATTGGCAATTATATCACATCTTATTCTTATATAAAATTTATACACGTATAGTGTAACCTGTCTAATCCGACATCTGAGTATTCACTCATCCTGATAAAACCGATACACGTTTATGGTCACAAAATAGGCCTATCCTTGCAGAAAAAACCTGAGTATTCCGACACCCTGCTTCATCTGATATTTTGTTCTGGTCCACTAGTGTGTCTTATTAGACAAGGTACACTGTATATGTAGATTCCTTAATTGTCAATCCTTAATGTGGTCATTGTAATATCCAAAGATAAGAAATATACTCATATTTTAGAACATCATTCCTAATTCAGTGTGTATATATTTTTTTTTCAAACCTGACACCCCTCGGTGTGTTCTAGCACAGGAAAATTTCTTATAATATGCATTATCTATAACTGAATGATTAACTTTTGTATAAAATGTCTTCCGAGCAAAACAAATGTAATAAAGATTGCAACTGAGATCGAGTTTTACAAGTCGAATTGTTCATTGTCTATTACTGATACGCAGACAGTTAGGTATTTGAAATATTTGTGCAATTTAAAATATTGCAGACAAACACATATCTGTTACAAGAGGCCTTTCAATTTTAAAGCAATGCATTTAAGGATTGATTAATACTTTAAGAACACAAAAGAGTAGGTGATTATTTGATATGAAATTTGTGTTAGCTATTTTCGGATTCAATTTGCTGAATCATGAGAAATTATAATAAGTTGTGAAATATTTTAATCTTATATAAATGTGATATGGACGATACACACTCGGACAGCTCTTCAACAGATTTAAAAAAGTATAAAATGAAGAAAAACATTGGTTTTTAGACTCGTTTATATACTCCACACTTTAGAACCTGATGGTCTTAACGAAAAAGACGAGAAAAGATACAGGAAAGATAAAGAATAATTTAAAAACAAAGCATCGTCCTTTTTATCCCGTAATATCGGCCAATGGACGTTGCTAATTTCAACTTCCAATTATGTATTTTTAAGGCAGCTAAATCCAAGAGCAACATATACATGAAGCTGCAAAAATTTATTTATTTTTTTATTTTTAAGGCAGCTCAATCCAAATTCAACATAGACATTGAGCTGCAAAATTTTCTTAAAATAATTTCTTATTTTCAAGGCAGCTAAGTTCAACATATACATTGAGCTGCAAAAGTTTCTTATCATCTACATCCGATTTCACCTGGATAGATGCATGCTTGATAAAGCTAGTTGGTCTAGCGAAATATTGCGTTTATTTTCATCATTTTGTAAATATTTTAAACATTCTTATATTTACATATTAAATAGTGTGTTAAAATTACATTGTTAGGCAATCTATAATTTTATTTGTGTAATTGAATCTCTGAGAATTGAATTAATCTCTGTACTGATTAATCCACACTCCCTTAGATTTGTATGTCATGTGCTGCTATTTATAGGCACTTATATTATTATCTCCAGTAGCACGCATTACACACATGTTTGTGTAATCCATTCAAATCTATCGCTATCTTTACAACATGGATAGCGCACAGCATTTCAAGAAACTAAGATCTTTAACTAAAAAGAAACTACAAACTGAACATCATTTATCAAACTTACAAAATTATATTCAAAGTAAAACTGTACCAAAAGGTTTAAACATCAAAGTGAGTCCCCAGGCACCGGGACACAAATCCAAAAGATTCATGAGCCGTTGGAATGAAATTCTGTTTAACTGCTCAATCCAGCTTCTTCAACTGTTACTTTCTTTCACAACCACAAATTACAATCAAATTGTAAATGAAATATCATATATCATCAACAATAGTAACATTTCTCGTGACGATTTAGCAATAATTAAACGTCGCCTCGCAGATATTGAAAAAATTGAACTATCGAAACATAAAGAAAAACAAAAAAATAAATTTCAAAGAGATAAAATTCAAACTGTCAATTTAAATCAGCCTATGAATGATATTAATACAACAAACCATAAGACCCCTAGCAAAAGAAAATTTAAAAGACGGAAACAAAAACCTGAAAGCATTGTTGTAAATTTGTCATCTAAAGAACTTACACGTGCTGAGGAATCTCTTTTAAGTAAAGGTTTAAATTTCTGTCCCATCCCATCAACTGTAAATAACTTTCAGCTAGACGAAGACCTAGACCAATTCGCTAGACGTTTACGCTTGAAAGATTTTTTCTACAATAGGGGCAAGAAAAACCTTGAAGAAGCCGGATTAACAGATTCAGATACTGACACCAATGAAGAAGTCACGTCCATCCCAAAATTTAGGAAAAAAAGTTCATGGAAACCACCAAAGAGTAAAAATGATAACTTGGAGTCATTCATTAACTACGTGAGGTCTGATATAAAGTCCTGTATAACAAATACAAGAAATTATAATTTATCCAAGTCAGAAAGTATAGCTTTGAAAGCATTAAAAGATCAAGAGGATATTGTAATAAAACCTGCCGACAAAGGGGGTGCTGTGGTTGTCATGAATAAAACAGATTATAAAGCAGGGGGGAATCGCCAACTTTCAAACTCTAATTTTTATAAACAATTAACCACAGATCCAACGCTTAATACTATTCGAAGGATCAACACCATCCTACAAGAGATGTTCGACAACAAGCATATAGACAATGACACCTTTGATTATCTCCAACCTCTTGAGAACGAAGCAAAGGCCGGACGATTCTATATGTTGCCTAAAATACATAAAACGGGCAATCCAGGTCGACCAATTGTATCAGCGAATAGTCATCCAACTGAAAAGATATCAGAATTTGTAGACCATCATCTAAGACCTCATGTGAAAGAACTACCATCATTCATTCAAGACACAACTGATTATCTAAAGAAAATGGAAAGCCTCAATCCTTTACCAAGCAATACTATACTTGCATCCATGGACGTGTCTTCTTTATATACCAACATTCCACAAGACGAAGGAATAGCAGCGTGTGAAGAGGCATGGAACACTCGTAGTCAAAAAAATCCTCCTACCGAGTGCCTTGTTACACTTCTCAAACTAGTACTGGAGAATAACAACTTCTCTTTCAATGAAAAACACTATCTCCAGATAGACGGTACTAGTATGGGCACAAAAATGGCACCGTCATATGCCAACATATTTATGGGCCAACTTGAAAAACGCCTCTTGGCTAGTGCTCCATATCAGCCCTTATCATGGTTCCGATTCATTGACGATATTGATTTCAGATGGACAGATTCACTAGAACATCTTAATGAATTTCTAGAACACTGTAACTCTTTCCACCATTCAATAAAATTTACATCTGAATTCTCTATGGAGAAAATTAACTTCCTCGATACTACGAGTTACATCAAGAACGGAACCATTATAACGGACCTTCATACCAAACAAACGGACAAACATCAATTCCTTTCTCCAAAAAGTTGCCATCCTAAACATTGTTCCCGTGGTATCCCATTCAGCCAGGCATTACGAATCAAGAGAATATGCTCTAATGAAAATACGAAAGATGCTAGACTTGGACAACTTCGTAAACATCTAGTTGTTCGAGGATAAAATAACAACATCATTGATAGCGCTTTCGAAAGAGCAAACAAAACTAGTCGCCAAGAACTTCTTGAGTACAAAGATAAGAATAAAGCAGCTAACAGAACACCCCTTGTACTCACTTACCATCCTGATTTTAAAAATGTGTCATCCATTGTTCAGAAGCATTGGAAAATTATAGAAAATGATTTAAATCTAAAAAAAGTATTTTCATCACCACCAGTCATGGCCTTCAGAAGACCTAAAAACATCCGTGACAAATTAGTGACTTCTGTATTAGTAAAGCAGCCTACTCCATCGCCCGGTTGCTACAAACAATGTGGTCGAAGGAATTGTTTGTGTTGTAAAGCTGCCAATACAAGCAGTTCTTTCATCAGCTCCGTTACTAAACAAAATTATACCATCTACTCAAATTCCAACTGCAAAACGGAGAACTCAATTTATATATTAACATGTGACACTTGTGGCATTCAGTATGTGGGAGAAACAATGGACAAATTTAATATTCGGCTTAATAACCATCGTTCATCTT
Source organism: Mytilus trossulus (assembly GCF_036588685.1). Classification (NCBI taxonomy): domain Eukaryota; kingdom Metazoa; phylum Mollusca; class Bivalvia; order Mytilida; family Mytilidae; genus Mytilus; species Mytilus trossulus. The sequence goes on from NW_026963295.1 coordinate 1,884,847, forward strand.
ACAAAACCAACAAAAACTGTCCTCTCACAAGACATCTTCGTTCTACGAAACATCCTTTTGAAAATGTCACTTTCCAAATTATAGAAGTCAACACCGAGTGGGACACCACGGCGAGAAGGAGAAGAGAAAACTTTTGGATCCACCAACTCCACACTTTAGAACCTGATGGTCTTAACGAAAAAGACGAGAAAAGATACAGGAAAGATAAAGAATAATTTAAAAACAAAGCATCGTCCTTTTTATCCCGTAATATCGGCCAATGGACGTTGCTAATTTCAACTTCCAATTATGTATTTTTAAGGCAGCTAAATCCAAGAGCAACATATACATGAAGCTGCAAAAATTTATTTATTTTTTTTATTTTTAAGGCAGCTCAATCCAAATTCAACATAGACATTGAGCTGCAAAATTTTCTTAAAATAATTTCTTATTTTCAAGGCAGCTAAGTTCAACATATACATTGAGCTGCAAAAGTTTCTTATTATCTACATCCGATTTCACCTGGATAGATGCATGCTTGATAAAGCTAGTTGGTCTAGCGAAATATTGCGTTTATTTTCATCATTTTGTAAATATTTTAAACATTCTTATATTTACATATTAAATAGTGTGTTAAAATTACATTGTTAGGCAATCTATAATTTTATTTGTGTAATTGAATTAATCTCTGTACTGATTAATCCACACTCCCTTAGATTTGTATGTCATGTGCTGCTATTTATAGGCACTTATATATATATCCAACGCAGTCATAGGTTTGAACGTAGTTTTCAATTTAGACTCGTATATATATATATATATATATATTCACCATCATTGGTGGCGATACGATGGATAAATTTGTTGTAGAGTTGTCACTGACTCAGACGTACTCATAAATATAATTATTTTCTGTGATTGTATCTTAAATTAATTTGTAGGATCCTTTACTATAGATAATTGAGCTGATCTGTAACAACAACATCTTCATGCCTTATATATCATGTACTGAAGTACGACGCTAGTTTAAAATTGACAAGGAAAGGTAACACACGGCCACCGAACGATTTATTTTTTTTTAGAGCCCAGGTGGTCGTGTGGTCTAGCAGGACAGCTGCAGTGCAGGCGATTTGGTGTCACAATATCACAGCAGCATGGGTTAGAGTCCCGGCGAGTGAAGAACAAAAAATTTGCGAAAGCAAATTTACAGATCTAACATTGTTGGGTTGATGTTAAGACGAGTTGTATATATATCTTTTAACGTGGCATATGTCTCTGATATAATTTGAAGATAAGTTTTAAAAAAAAATAATAAAAAAATTGAGATGTCCGATAACCAGGCTAGAGGGAATATTATACTTTATGGATATTTCCAATATTGTTCCTTGTCAATAGCCGTTAAAGATCAAAGTTTTAAAAAAAATGTTATTTGATATCACATAACTGTATTTATTGAACAATTATGTTTTCTGAATACGGAACTATCCTTCAAATAAATAAATGCACTTTATATAAAAGTAACTCTAACTATCAGAATTGCTACGTTAATTTGTTTAAAAAAAAGTATAATTACCATCGAATATCCTTCGGATCAAGATTGTTCAAACAGTATTCACACACTGATTTAAGCTTGTTATAGATGCAACTATTTGCTTTTAGTTTAAGGTTATGCAACCATGTCTTGTATACTTCTTTCTTTTTTAGGGGGATTAAAAAAAACAATGTACACTTTTGCATAAACTTTTGTTTTAAAGATAATCAGGACATATTTCTATATCCCATCCACCACCCGACCCCGTTGTGAGTCACATGTATGTTATTTAATAGAATTTTAGAATATTTTATTAGTTGATCATTTGATAGAAAAAGGTATTTATCAATGTAAACAAGTATAGAACGGACACGAAAGGAGCACGAATTGTGATACATGTACATGTTACACGAAAACGACTATCACAGTATGTTGGTCAGAGTAAGATTTATTATTCAGTGTGAATCAATAAGTTTTTTAAATCTTACACAAGAATATGTTAAATCTGGCTTTTGTTTAATTAGTTATCAAAGGTACCAGGATTATTATTTAATACGCAAGACGCGCGTTTCGCCTACATAAGACTCATCAGTGACGCTCAGATCAAAACAGTTAAAAAACCAAACAAATACATCGTTGCAGAGCATTGAGGACCCAAAATTCCAAACAATTGTGCCAAATACGGCTGAAGTAATCTGCTCCTGGGGGTAAGAAAATACTTAGTTTTTCGAAAAATTCATAGATTTGTAAACAGAAATTTATAAAAATTACCATATATTAATAATTGATATTCATGTCAACACCGAAGTGTTGACTACTGGGCCAGTGATACCCTCGTGGACGAAAAATCCACCAGCAGTTGCATCGACCCAGTGGTGTGATAGTTGTGATCAAAGGTACCAGGATTATAATTGAGTACGCCAGACGCGCGTTTCATCTACATAAGACTCATACGTGACGCTCAGATCAGAACAGTTTAAAAAAAGCCAAACAAATACAAAGTTGAAGAGCATTCAGGACCCAAAATTCCAGAAATTTGTGCCAAATACGGCTAAAGTACGTGTTATGAAAGTTGTACCTTAAAATTCTTCTGACATAATTATATGATAAAGTCTCTGTATTGATGCGATTAATTAACATAACTTCACATTATGTTATCTAAAATCAAAATGCAAACAATGACATTTGTTTTGCAACTCTCATTGATTGATCTTTAAAAATAAACTTCCAAACCGTCAATAAAAACCTATCAGACGAATAGTATTTACAAGTTAATTATAGTATGCACAGGTCAGTCAGTATGTTATGCATTGGATCATATTTTATTTAAACATAGATCTGTTGAATTTTTGAAAGAATGATGTATCTTTCTGAAATAAGATAACTCCATATAGGTATATAAGTACAAGTAACTTGGTCTTAATTGTCAGATATGTGGTTAATAGATGCATTTTTTACCAGTCCCTTTTATAATAAGCATGGTAAGTGTTAAAGCTGAGGTAAATCTTAAAAGATTAGAAACGGAAATGTACTATTTATATGAATTATGTTTATACAAAGCACATTGAGGGGAAGCTATAACAATGTTTTAAAGATTTTGTTAAATTAAAAAAAGTTAAATAAGAAACATATCTCCGTGAAAATTCTGGATACATATTCATTAAACTACAAATCAATGTTGACAATGTTCTTTGTCGTGCAATATATGCAAAAGACGTGTATAACTTAACTCTGTAAATTTGTAGTAAACATGTCAATCTGAAAATCTGTCAATCTGTAAATCTGTTCATCTGTAGTTCGTAAATTCTTGAATTGCAATTGCTAAACACAAATTTGATAATAACGATTTTAGACACTGCATATGAACTTTGAAATTCGCCTTTTGTATCTTGCTGGTTCGAAAACAACACACACATTTCTAAATTTACGTTATTGGTATCATTTGTATGATGTCATTCTATCATCGACTATCGGTATTCCCATATCAACCAATGTTGTTCCTCATTTTTGAATATTTCTATTTGTTAACAATGCGTTAACAACATACAGGGTATTATAAGGAAGAATAAAACGATGCTTGCAATATCGTTTAAATCATATTATACTTCATTGATTTGCCACCTCACTGAAAGAACGTACGTGCAAACATTCGAACATAAAAAGGAAAAGAACATACAGATTTAATTTTGCTTCAATTTTTTTCCTTGTCAAAATATTGCAATATTGGTCCGACTTGGTTTAGAGCAAAATTTTCTATTTGAACCTTCTTCTACCGAAGCTGTAACTCCTTTTCTCACTTTTAGAACTGTCACATTTACAAAAGCATACATTGCGTAATGATTCCTTGTTAGGCTATTAATAGATTCATGTGTCAAAGCAGATAAAAGATACATGCCAATTCTTGTACAGTAGGCAGTCATCCTCATATTGACCAAATTTGCGAACGAATAAATGTAACCTTACATCGAATTGTAAACGCAACGTTTGCACTGGTGGGGCAATGCATGGTTCTTCCTCCAATAAAAAACTCATTGTGAATGTTCCTACTTTTCTATTGTGTTCTTGGTAGCATGTTGTGTTTTGTCGTCAGTTTGAAAAGTGCAAATAAGTCATAGTTATACATATTGGATACTTGTGATCTACATATTTGAAGAAAGCTTAAGAAGTTATATCACACAAATTCCAAAATTCCGAGGAAAATGTCAACTAGAAAGTCCATTCTCAAATGGCCAAATCCAAAGCTCAAACGCATCAAATTGATAGCAAATGTCATATTCTTGACATGGTACAGAAATTAACATATATAGAAAATGGTGGATTTAACTTCAATTAATGATTTTTTTAAAACTTACATACTAAGCAAATGTTGCACTTTACCAAGACTTTCCTTTTCCAATCACGGCCTTTTATACCAAACTATGCGGTATGGTCTTTGCTAATTGTTGAAGGCCGTACGGTGACCTAGAAATGTTAATGTTTGTGACATTTTGGTCTTTTGTGGATAGTTGTCTCATTGGCAATCATGCTACATCTTCTTTTTTAAACTTTAAACTAATGTAATTTATTTCATCCGTCTTTAAATTTTGTAAATAAAGTAAAAAAAGAAAGGATAACGATTAGTCTTTCAAATTGTGGTAATTTAATTATGACATATTTATGACATAATTGATTGTTATATAATTAGTTGCAATATTGTGATGTCCGCACATGAAATTAGTTATTCATAGCATCCCAAAATATTTTATAGATTATCGTACAACACAGTTTGACCTCCAAATCCGTGTCTCCACCTGAATTATCAAAGTTGCAACGTTTTTCTTTAAAATGACCTTGACCTTTGACCTTGACCCTATTTTTTTTATGGAACAAGAATCTCAAATCAGAAGACCCTAGGTCTTTGTAACTTATGGCTAAAAAGCTAGAACTAAATATTTCTTTTTTAAAAATACAAAAAGGGGAAACAAGTTACAATTGTGTAGTCTCCGGACCGGTTCCTTCACAAATATGTGTTTAGATCCTGAGAATATAACAATCAAATTGATGAAATAATTGTGTCGTTATCTTGAACGGTTGCGAAGGAGATTTGAACACAAGAAAAACAGTGTTTGGGGAGATAATTCCTACATTAAAAAGTTTTCGGTTAAATAGTGGTCCGTTTCAAAGTACCAATAACTTTATGATATCATACGCAAACAATTTAATATGGTACCTGCAGGGAGATAACTTTGTAAAATCAGCTTAACGTTTTTATTACTTTGTGTTGTTAAAGGGATATTAAGCTTCTCAATGATCAAAATTAGTGTTTGTCAAACTGCCATATAACCAGTGTCATTTTTCTGATAAAATGTTTGGTTCAAAATAAAATTTTTTCAAAGGGTCAAAGTAAATACTTTGTCAAAATTTTAAGAAAATTAAACGACCAAAAGTTATTTTAGTTAAAGTGTTGGGTACTACCTTAAGGGCATACGATACAGTTACAGGGGAGGTAATGACGTTGCTAACGTAAAATGTTATTTTCGCGACGTCAAACTACAATGTATGACATATCGGGACAAGATGCATTTTTCGACTGATTTTAATCTTTCAAACTGATTTAATTTAAAACGAGTGAATGGACCCCAATTTTTCAAAACAATAAATTGTTTTATTTTGCAAGGAGATTATGTGACCCAAATTTAAAAAAAACTAAATAGCGCATTTTTTTTAATTTAAATAAACATGCAACAACAAATGACGTTTTTTTCCTCTATTCATGTGCATTTGATTAATATGAATAATTTCTGAAGAAAATTGCATCATTTTTAATGATACTTATAAAATACAGAAGTAACCGATTATTAACAAAAACAATTGTGTTTATCTTTAAAAACAAAAATGTTATGTCTTTCTTTCGAAACAGAAAATACGGATACCAATCTATATTTTGAGATAATATACAAAATTTCGACCTCATTTTACTCATAAAGAAGCACGTGAAGGTATATGTTTTATTTAATAATTATTTGATTTAATCACGTAAAAAATAGCCTTTATGCAAATTTTCATCAACTTGTAAATACAGGTTCAAATTTGTATCGTATGCCCTTAAGCCATGTAAGCGGCATATCGAAAAACAAAAAAAATCACAATAAAAAAAAGTGGCGGAAAAAGAAATAAAATTAAAAATAATCAGAACAAAATCATCAGATCATTCTACGAAAAACCTAAATACCCAAAATTCCACTGGAATATGCAATACAGTGCATAGACATGCAATTTTTACAACAGAGGAAATAAAATAAAATCAAAACAGATTCAATAAGAAAAATACAAAGTTGTGTGTGGTGTTTAAAAATGTCAATAACATGCGTATGTGTCCAGTCATATAATTCGAAGCACTCGAAACGATATACGTTGAAAAAATCAACGTATGTCATAGTCCCAGCGTCATGCGTCTTATTTATTCTGACAAACAATAAATAACATGTCGCAAAAAAGGTATTCAGCAAGACGGATATTAAGTTAATGTCAAACAGTGTATTAAGTCAACCAAAAAACATTTAAATCTTGTAAACTAAACGTTATTCACAGTAATAGTATTGTTAACTTTAATTCGTCGGATTTTTAACGTGAGTAATGCAAATCCTGTGTAGTATCTTCTTAAATATGATTTTGATGTAAACTATAAACTTCATGTTGTCAAATATTATCAAAGTGCCTTATAGGTACTTCCACTGGTACATATATTTGTTTTCTACCTCTAGGAACCTCTACTATCAACATTTTTTGTTTCGTCGCCATTATTTGTCTGACAGCCTTCAGAATTTCCTCCTGATTTTTCTGAACTAGGTCAACTTCAGATGAGAGGAGGTCAATATGTTCCTGTATGCTTACATCAGTATCTTGTTCATAACTTGCTTCAAACCTGAAACAAAACAATTATGTTAATGGAACGCATCTGTAAGTTTATGATCTGTATTGGTCATCCACAGTATCTGAATACACATTGGAGTTTTCCTTAGGCAAATCTAAAATACACGGTTACACTACTTTTTTATGCAATAATCTTGTTTGTTAGACTTTAAAATAAGTAGGATGTTTAGATTTGCAATATCAAATCAATATTTAAGTTGTATGCCAAAATGCTAAAAAAAGACTCTCAAATCCCTTGAATTAAATCTTAAGGTTATACATTTTAGGAAGTTCGCTTGTCATGTTTTTGAATTTTGTCAGATTTTCGGAATCATCTGGTTTTATCCATTTTAATTCCTTAACATCTTTGGCCCATTGACCCCCATTTTCCTTTTTATATATCTGTAACATGTATAGATTATAAGCCAACTGTCAAAGTCTCATAACATCTTTGTTACTTTTTAATATTTTTTAATAGTTTTTGCACTAAATCTGGAAAACGAGCACATTGACCTATATTTGTTTTGCTCTTTTGGAACCTTATGTTATCCCTTTTCAATATATACTAGTGTGATGACAAGCTTGTTATGCTGAAACTGAGTAACAAAACTCCTGTAATGTGAATCATGTAAATCACTTGAAAATATGACCAAATAAGGAAATGAGAAAACAAAAAAAATAAACATACTCGTCTTTTTCCGCTTCAACGTTTTTGGCGTGATATCTTCTTAACCTAGCTGATGAATTGAAATAGCTGTACACAGCATTTCGTTCTAGAGTAGCTAACAGTTCCCTGTCTGCTGTATTGAATATTTCTGTAACCAAATATTTTAAAATCCGTTATTCGATATTAATCACTTCTTTCTGTTGACTGCAGTTTAGTATTATCCTTGTTTCTGTTTTGTAAAAAAATTAAGATAAGGGGATGTTGTATGATTTTATCCTGTAATTGGGTGTTCTACTATACAGGTACAGACCTACAGATATCGATATGCTGTATCTGTATACTATACAAATATCGCTTAAAAGCTGGACTGAGTATTGTATAAACCTACGTGACCTCAGAATGTGTATTGGAGTCGCATTCCAATGACGTATCATTTGCGAATTAACGATAACTTTTATAAGTTCGGTTTGTTTTCTTACATTTCGTTAGAGCAATAAGAATCGCACGAATTTTCTGATAACATACACAAATGAACAGCAGTCTTTTTTTACGATGACAACTACCGATGTCAAAACTTGAATGTATGTGATTGTGTAACAAAAACACCTATGCATTTTTAGTGAATGTCGAGTCTGAAGCCTAGGACAACTCGTACACTCCTTTCTCAAGTTTGACAATGTTTTGTTATTTGTATGTACTGTTGAAATTAGTTGTTGTGTTATAATAGATAATTAATCAACTTGAGCGACGTATCATTGTTGACCATTCGAGATTCTTTTTTTCTTTTGGCGAACCTGTTTTCTGCTGAATGTGTGATATCTACATATCGACGGTATTACTTTACGGGCCTCAAAGGATTTCAAATCGAAAATAAATGCAAAATGTGTGTTTTTGTGTCTTTCAAAACACTAATAATATACAGAATTAATAGCAGGATAAAGACAATAACTGTTTAGTGTCTTTAAATATCAGATGTATTTGAACTCCGCTCGAAACAGGTATAATAGCTCGCTTAAAGCTTGCTTACATCTTGTCTCATAGCCTCGTACAAATACAGCTGATATTTAAAGACACTAAACAGTTATTTTCTATGTAAAGATCTACCTAGATAAAAAAAAAAGAGGCAACGTAGGCTGTAATAATAAACTGTTCTGCATGCACTAGTAAGAATTACCTTTACCGTATGACCAGATCTAGTAATAAGCTCAAGTGAAATAAATATTAATCATTTTGAAATCAAGTACCAATCAGCTTAAACAGTTAAGTTCAAAATGATATTATAGTTGTTTATTTTCCCTGGTTTGGTTTCTAACTATACAATATGGTTAACACGCACCAGAACTTAAGAATTATTGGAAGATAGGTCTATAATTTGCTAAGATTGCAAAATAATATGGTTTGGTGGGTTGCTTTTTTAGGCCATGTGTTAATGTTCTTACCACAGCCTGATTCTTACAAAGACTTGCACTTAAAACATACGATCCTGCAGGACTATAATGTGGTTGATGATTTACAAGTTTACAGTTGGTTTTCCTACCGATCATGAATATAACATTTTCAATTCGTGCGAATTAATAAAACCCTATACATGCTAAATTAGACTATGCCAGAAAGACATTTTCATTCGTGAATTTAAATAGAATCTCTTTTATTCATAATAAAACTTTAAAAAATATATACAATAACCGTCGTTTATACATGTATAAACATATGGAGGGGGTGGGGTGGGTTCAGATCGAACATGACTCATTGATATCTCGTGTGTACAGTACTAATTCAACAATGTATTCGCTGTGCTTAAAATAGTCGATATCGAAATCAAAAAGTAATTATAAAGCAGTGTTTTTGTTGGGTTTTTTTACACATTATGTTTTAAATGATGAAACGTTTTGCAACTGTCACACAAGTGTTCAGCTAGCTATAAAAACCGTTTCATTCAACCATTTGCTACATATGAAAATGATTGTACAAAAAATGAAAGATATTGACTACTTTTCTTACTAGCAATCCAAGGATCACAGATGTAATTTAGCTAATTAAAGTAAACAGAGCTTAAAGGATGCTCACATTTTTTTTCGATAAACTTGGTTAAAGCTAGATATAACGCAACCATACATGTGTTTAATATTCCAAAGTATAACATTAGCCATGCTGTACATTAAACTACGTTTACTGTTAGCATGGCTAATCTACATTGTTACAGGAAAAACGTGTGAAACACAGTTGGGTGTAAGTGTCAGTGCGCGTGAGTTAATACACGTGCACTATCAAAGTACTGTTAATATCATATGTGTTATAACATGTAGCTAAATTAAATTCATTTAATTGACAATCCATCAACTTAATAAATAGTTACTTACTGAATTTGTTATTTTTCCTTTTATTACATAACCACAAAATCAGTATCCTCAAGTGGCTAATGATAGTAAATGGTGAAACGAAGGTTGATCGGTCATAATACTCCTGGATGACGGAGAATCTGTGATATTTCCAAACTAGTTCGTTGTTGTCTTGTACTTTGGTGAATGTATGTCTAGGATTTGAGAAAGCAGCAATATGCTGTATTTTATTAAAGCAAACATATATCTAAGATTGGTGCATGAGCACGATTTACGAAAGATATCTGATTTCTCATTGAAGTAGTAATATTGATTTCATTAAAATTAAACAATGCAAGAACAACAAAATTTGTTACGGGTAAACTTTTTAAAAAAACAATAAAATATAACAAAACATTACAGTTTACAAAACAACAAAATAACATGATTTTCTCTGTTGAGGTTCGTCTTCAAAGTTTAACTGGGTGGCCTTATTTGAATCAATATTGTTGCGTTTTGCATCATATTACATGTAAGATGAAAGATGAAAACACTAGTGTCTTATTATTATATATTAGATAAGGTCGCAAATGCCTTGATGTAAAGTTGGATATTTCTCCAAGTAATGGCATGATATTTCAAATATTTCAATTAAACTAAAGATATACTTACGAAAACATGGCGATGAGAAGATTGATAAGTATTATGTGTGTAACCACCATGTACACAGCCAGCAAAAACGTATTCATTTGGTGAATGTCTGGGCATCTGTCTATAGTTCCATTACTATATAAAGAAACATCATGCGTACAAGGAGACGGTTCCTTTCCTGTATAAATCAAAGAAGAAATAGCCAAAATCAGATAATCACTCATTATAACGGTCTATTTTTACTTTTACAGAAAAAATAATTTCTTATGTTTATATTGTTTATGCGTTTGGTCCCACACTTTGTAAAAGTATGTATACATTGTACATGTTGTATGAACTAGTGCAATAAATGGTAATAAGTAGTCAATTATTAAAATGGTTACCATATGTTATGACAGGATCTGCTCACCCTTCCGGAGCACATGAGATCAAATCAAATTTTTGTCGGGGTTCGTGTTGCTTTTCTTTATTTTTCTATGTTGTATCATGTGTGCTATTGTTTGGATGGTTGGTTTTTCAATTTTAGCCATGACGTTGTTAGTTTATGTTCGATTTATGAGTTTGACTGTGCCTTTGGTATCTTTCGTCCCTTTTTCATGGGGTTAAGCATTATTTCTTTTTTCTGCTTATCTTTTCATTCTTGTGGTGTGTTAAAACTATTTGTTGCAGCTTTCAAACATGACCAAAATTTGTTTGGTGTCATTAGAAATAGGCAGCCGACTTTATTCCTGATTCTAGATATCAGGAATCTCTTAAACTGTGCATACAATATATATTTGATTGACTTTTGCTAATGTTGATACATGTAGATAAAACTAATCAGTTTGGTTAATAATGAGGCAGTTATTCCCTTTTTGGAACTAGTTGTAACAATAATTTCAAATTTACCAGTTAAGATAATGCCAAAAAAAGAAATTGTGAAAATATTTCTACGAAGAGCATGCCAAAACATAAATAGCGGTTTGTTTTTATTAACCATTTTGATGAGAGAGGTTTTAAATTGAAAAATAATTAAAATAAAAGTGTGTTTATATCTTCGAGTCATGCTTATAAGCAATGGATATATGAACTGCAAGATGAATTTAATGATTTTATATTACCAAGTTGTACAGACAAACAGGATTTAACAAAATCATGAACCTAATTAAAGCGTGTAAAATAATTTTGGAAACCAAGAAAGAAATATCTTTGACATTTTTCTTAGTATTCTGTCCATATGTTGGTTAAAACATTGATAAAATAGAACAATATAACCTATTTGCATACATGTAAATATGAATATCAAAATAATTGAAAGTTCATGATCAAAACTCAGTATCAAACTGGGGAACCAAACACTCTATTTGTTTTTGGTATAAGGGAAACTAAAAGTCTATAAAACATCAATATATATATAATATTCTTATAAGATGAGGAAAAACATTCATATGATTGGTCGAGAGAAACTTCCGTTAGTCGATCTTGCCGGTGGTTATTTTCGATAGACGAAGTTGACTGAATTTCTTTTCGTTAAGGAATGACTGCAATATTTTTTTGTCTATGAAGAAATAACATAAAAAATTTGGTGCACACTGAATAACGCGCGTAGCGGGTTATTTTACAGTGAGCACCACATTTTTTATGTTATTTCGAATAGACAGAAACAATATTACAGTCATTTCTGATAATTTAATTCCAAATTTCATTTTAAACCGTAGAAAACAATGAAAAAACGTTGATGACGTCACGGTCACATGACTAAATTATGTCTATGGGCTGATAAAAGAATAACGCCAGCCAAACAGAAGACGCGTTACATACAAAATTAGATCATTAACCAATGCAAATAAGACGACGGCGATAATAACGTCGACGTTACAATTTTTTTCCCTGCACGTTAGTCGATAGATTAAATAATACACGAAAACGTTCGTTTGAATGATATTAAGAGTTTTTTCCAATTTACTTTTGATCAGATAGGAAATTTCATGGAGTACATGTAATATTTTTGCGTTAAACAACAAATACTTACATGCGCCCACGTCGTTTCAATGACATACCTATACAATTTACATGTGATAGAGGTCACGAGTGTGGAATAATCTTCATTTTTTGTTAAAAGGCGTTTAATCCTGTAAAATGTCTTTAGCTGTAAAGTTGTCAAGGACAAATCTTATGCCCTCTTCTTAACATTGAAACTTAAATTACCTTCAAATTGATCCAGAAAAAGTTCACCATACAACTGCCAATATGGTTTGTAAATGATTTCCTTCAAAAGTTCAAATCCTGGTACGGAATTTGGATACATAGTTGCTTGGTAGATAATACCAAAACCAAATACAAACACAGCAAATATCATTAAAAAGAAAATTATATCGAACATCTGAAACGGGAATAAATTAAGCGAATATTACTTTTTTATTCATTATCGAATGTATTGTTCTATAAAGACCAATGAAACCATATACGTTAGCGTTGAAATGACATGAACTTTTGATTTGTTTGTTTAAATTTCGATTTCCTTAATATTTCAACATGCGTAATATATAATAAATGCTCTTGTTATATTTGACCAAATCACTAATGTCCCGTGAGGCTTATACATGCATAGAGTTATAAACCTTTGAACAATTGTACATCGATTGTATAGAATAACTAAAAGTATGCTCTTGTTCATATTGGTCTAAGTAGCATATATAAACTCATTTAAGCCCTATATTAATGTCTCTAAATGATATCTGACTCCTATTGCAAATGGCATGCTTACCATTCTTCCAATCATAATGACTTTTGGTCCAATGCGTTTTGAAATTAGAAAAAACTGCATGGTGTTGATAATGAATAATCCCAGTGTTATTGCATAAGTCATGCGTGCATGTTTAAATTTATCCGCTTTCAATGTCAATCGCAGAAATACTGACACAACAAAAAGAGAGTACATCACAGCTTCAAAAATCGTCCAAAAACGAAACAAGGTCATGAAATCACGAGATAACTGCTTGAGATGATAAGCCTGAAAATAAATGTTTAAAAAAAAAACAATACAAGAAATTAAAAAAAAACACGCAAAAACGATATTTAAAAAGAAAGAAAAAACGAAAAACCGACAAAAACAAAAACTACATGCACCTACGATCATAAAGATATATCGCACAAAATTTCAAGCAAAACTCGACATATTCTTGACATTCGGAATATGGTCTTAAAATTTCAAGACAAATTCTTGACATTTGAATACTGTCTTGAAATTTCTCAACATTTTCTTGACATTCTTATTTTTTCTTATTATGGCTGGACATATTCTTAACATTTTGAATTGTGTCTTAAATTTACTTGACAGTTCTGATTTTTTAGTTCTCTTTACATAATATACTGTTTTTTTTAAGCAAAACATATGAAAGTAAGTCATGTAAAATAATTTAAAAATTTGGCATCTAAATATTCTTACAAATGCACATCTGGTATGAAATCTAATGTCTAATGTATAAAATAATTTAAATGTGGGTGTGATGATATAAATCATTTTTTTTTTTTTTTTTTTTAAATTACAAATATTGATTCCTAAATCTTATTAATTAAATGATTAAAACCAATCATTCTGTAGACATATTTCATTCTACATTCATCATGTTCAAAATATTCAAAACATGATAAACAGTTATTGTATTAAAACGTGGTTTATATAAATAGCAAATTATGATGATAAACAAATCATTCATTTAACAGAAGAAAACTTTGAGTAATGTCATCTTTTGGAAAATGTATTAAGTATTACATATGGACAGGATGTTTCCCATAGAATTAAGGCTTTCCACATCCCAGAATACACGCAACTGTCAAATAGAAATTACTAATTTACCTGTTAGCAGCCATAAAACTTATCAGTTGACCATTCCAAAAGAAAATTATTATCTACTCCAGGAATATGAAAAAAAGTATTCATAATGGATCCCATCAAAGGTGATCTTATGAAATGGATCTCAAACAGACATTCATAATAAAGATATAAACCTTTTTTTTTTCTTTTCAGGAAGGAGTTATCACAAAAAGAAATGATGAAAAATTATAAATTCAACACAAATTTGAATACAAAATGTTTTTGGGTTGTTCTAAAAAAAGAATAAGGTTTTTGAATCAACATGAGAACGAATTCTTTAACCTACACGAAAGGCCCCCCTCCCTCCCCTCTTTATTTAGCCACACAAACCCAAAAGATGAATTGTTTGGTCCAAAAGAGACACATGGTCACATTTAAAAACTGCCTTCTAGACAAGTATTTTACTAAAGCAAATTTGATATGCAGTTTTTCGAAATTGCAAAAATGTAAATGCTCTTTGTCAATACACCTATCCACTTTCCTGTCAATCATCAGTTAATTGACCAATCACATGTGGTCAATTTACCACATGTGTAAACATTTGATAGCAGCACGTGTTGTCGGACATAACCTCGGTCAAGCTTTCTTATCTGAACAGTTAATTTGATAGAATTTTTTGGAAATTTTCGCAATTAAATCATTAATAATATTGTTTTAGGGAAGTAATTAATGTAGGAGGGTAGAGGAAGGTCAAGTTGTCAATTTCCAACAAAATAACAGGTTAGTTCAATAAATGAAACTAATCAATAAATCAATTAAAAGGGAATAGGATGACAGTGCTTATTGATTTTAAAATATTGTTTACATGCTAATAGTATTTAAAAAACATTATGAAAAAATATATATTTTGAAACACAAGATATTGATTGGTTTACAAATTAAATAAAATTCAAATTGATATTTTTTTCATTCATTTAAGACTTTATTATACTATTAAACATCCAAGTTAGAATGTATTATTTCTTGAAATAACATTATATATCATAATGTTAAGATTCAGCAATTAAAGAATTGAATTTAGAAATGAAAGTATTCTTAGAATTTTGTTTAAAGGTAAGGGAAACTTGAATAATTATAATAAAAAGATATATTTAAATAGATGCTCCATTAGTAAAATGAAGTGTAATTTTGATACAACTTGGTCTTCTGTGGGAATATTAACTGATTAAACAGGATTATTATTATATATTTTATAAAAAGAAAAAGAAAGTAGTGAGAAGTTTGGATATATTTTATTTTCTTAACTTGAAATTAAAAAGGTACAATGTGCAAATATTTATATCTTAAAAGGATAAGAGTCTATATGAATTTAAAGCCAAGACGAACATCAATGACCAAATATTCATGTTAGCAAAAAATAAATTAATTTTCTTTTGTTCTTTATTTTTTACTTAGTGATAGGAATTTTAATTATCAGTAAAAGTTATCTATGGACATAAAAAATAAAATTGGCTAAATATTATTCAATAAACAATTATGAGGTATTGGAGCAATGATGCTTGTTTTACAAGTTGACCCACTGCTGTCCCAGCAAACACACGACGTACTCCCAACGTTGGTTGATGGTCGTCTGAACGTCATGTCTTTAGTTTACGTCGTACCAACGTTGTGGGAACGTAAAATCCCAACGTTGGATTTAGACGTACAGACAACGTTATAAAATTACGTCGTATACACGTGAATTTAGTACCCTGTCATGACGTAACATTTTATTACGTTGTGACAACGTTGTTACAACTAGCATAATCCAACGTAACATTTTGTTACGTCGTATCAACATTATAAAAACGTAGTTGGCAACCCTGTGAATATCAGCGCTAGAATAAAATAAAAACATGTTCAGTTGAAACAAATTTCCAGGTCACGATTATTTTGATTCCCAATCCCCCTTTTTTCACTCAGACATAATATTTGCACTTTAAGAAAATGTCCAAGAAAATATTATAATTCAAATGTGTTGTTATATTAATGTTATTTATGAATATTTATTCATTTATGTCATAAAAGAAGTTATATATCATCATCTATTATTATTGTTTTAATTTTAAGATATCGGGTTTTTCCTTTACGATTGGTTTTAGTGGAACGTTCAGCAGTACTCGGGTTTTACCTCTGCTTACTACGAAAAGTCTGAGCATGCGCACATTCATGAGTATTAACTTACCGCTTGTTTTGAACAGTGAATGATATAACTAGCAGTGAAATTTAGCACAATACAGATTGCAGAACAAAGAAAAAGGTAATATAATAATTTAATATTACGCCTAAAAGATACTCCGTGATAAAAACAAGAATTAAAACATATCTTGCCGTGTTGGGCGTCTATTAAAGGGTTTTTCTTCAAAGTTCAAGTCTATATTGTCTGAGACCGCGTGTTGAAATATGATACTTCTTCTTTTATTGTCAATATATTGCACTGATCAGGGATATTTGAGCCAAAATTTATGCAATTTTCATCTAATATTAAATTTGCTCGATTATCTTGTGCTGATTTTCAAGATATAATACTGAGTGAGTAATATAAGAAAAGGGGGGTGGGGGTGGAAGTTAATCTAGTATATATAGTAACTTTACATGTAAGTTAGGCTGCAAGTGTCTTTCAATGTTCTTTTATGAATGTTGTAAGTATAAAAGTCTAAGTTTGACCTAGGCTTATATATATGTTATAATAAGGTCAAGACGGGGTGGGGTATAAAACTTGTGTATAAATGTGTATAAACTCCCCGCTTTAAATGTATATACCCCAGTTTACTATATTAGGTCCGTTCGTAAGTTCATCCCTGAAGAAGTTTGCCCCCTACACTTCCAGGCCCACGAGTGTTACAAGTAAGTATGTACATGCATACAGATCTCATTTTAACTGTACATGTAAATACTTGAAGGTTTTCAGCAGACGAGCTGTAGTGAAGTATCACTGAAGTACATCTATATATACACTCTTAAATGAGTCCATTCCTTGACAGAAAGATAGATATTATATATGACAATGTAGATAGTAGAAAGGGTCTTCTTCTCTTTTCAATGTAAGGTATCAAATCAAGGTGTTTATTAATGACACTAAAAGTGTAATAAAAAATAAAGACATACAATCAAACATAACACTTATGAATTTTGGAATGTATGTACATGTATATTTGGCACTTACATTATTACCTAGTTTTCACAAAGATTTGTTGGACTTTTACGCATGTAAACAGACAAAAGTATGCCTTAATATTAAGAACCATTGGTTTTTAAATGCTCATCTACAGGGTGTATTTCGGTATACTGTTGTCTGTCGGTCAGTTGTCAGCATGTCAGACAATAACTCCAAAAAAGCTTTAACCACTTTGCATGAAACTTTGTTTATGTCTATTGACCTGAACTCCCTTTTAATTATTTTACATTTGTGAGATATAGTTATATATGTATATATAAATCTTTCAATATATGTATATATAGCTACATTTACATCTAGGGTTTTATTCATTTAAGGGGGCTCGCGAGTCTAAATCTTTTTTTTTAAATTTAATATAGGATTTCGCTTAATTTTTCTACATGTATAAATGAACTTAATCTATTAATAGAAAACGGAAATAAAAAATGGGGTAACCGTTCATTTACTCTCACAATCTGCCATTGAAAGAAGCATACATTTTTGTTAATGTCCTTTTATCTGTTGAACTAATAGAAGAAATAGAGGTAATATCGAAATAAAAAAAAGAACTAAATTACAGAAATCGCTTAAATTTTACAATTATTTAGTTTATGTACAGCTTATTTGAAAACAACAATAAAAAATATAGGTCACCGATGAGTTAAAAAGATATTTCAATTTTAATGCCAAAAATGTCATTTTTGTACCTAAGGGAGATAATTTGAAGCTTTTTAATGATATCTACATTTTGAAAATCACATGGGGCCAACACGAATTGATTTTTTTTCAAATATTTTTGTACCATATGATAAAGTAACAACTATTAAAGGTAATCAATAAAATTTGTATTGATAAATAAATGTTTCATTTTTTTCTGAAAATTTTATACCCACAAGCCTGGAGATATCAAAAAAACATTTAAAAATGAACGGGGGAAAAAAACTAAAGTTAATGTTTGAGTACAGAAATATTTCATTTGTTTGATTTTTGTTTTGATATACTAACTTAAGCTAACATAAGTGCATGTTGTTCAAAACTTCTGTTTCCAGGATGGATTTACAAAAAGAGAGGCGTAAAAAATACAGGAGACGGTGGATGAGTATTTCACGTGCAGTGAATAAAGATTTACATGCAGCTTCAAATAATGCTAATTGCACAACAAGTTCTGATGATGACGAGGCCCAGGGCCGAGATTTTAGCCAAAACAAAAGTGTGGGAACCTGTGGACTTGGACAAGAATTTATAGAATCTTCAAGTTTTCCTAACATAAACATGAATCAAGATTTATCAGATGACTCTGATTCAAGTGTACCAATGAACCAAAATGAAGATATTATAAATGAAGAATGGAATTGGGATATGATTGATCAACACATTGAAATAACAGATTCAGAAAATGAAGGTGAAGGTGACAGTTCAACTATTTTAACTGATCTTTCAGAGTGGGCGACTGAAAATCTTATTAAACAAAATGCACTTGACAAGTTGCTCAAGATTTTAATTAAGAATGGACACAAAAATCTTCCTTCCACTGCCCGGACTTTGTTACAAACAAAAAGACATATTGACACACAAGTTGTATCAAATATGGAGTACTATAATTTTGGTTTGGAGAAAGGACTAAAAACTAATCTGGAAAAGTATCCATGCGAGTTAATTAGCCAGGTTAACAGGGTAGAAATAAGTTTAAATATTGATGGTTTGCCATTATTTAAAAGTTCAAAAAAAGCACTTTGGCCAGTCTTGTGTGGTATAAATTTGAAACCAATGAAAGTTTTTGCAGTTACATTAACATTGGGAACTTCCAAACCACAAAGCTTAGACTTTTTGAATGAAGTGATTAATGAATTAGATATACTTCTTCAAAGAGGAATAATGTTAAACGAAAAACATATCGACATAGGTTTAAAATGCATTGTTTGTGATGCTCCAGCAAAGGCAATGATTAAAGGAGTTAAACTTTACAGTGGTTATTGCGGTTGTGATAGATGTGGACAGAGAGGTGTATGGAAAGGCAGGATGACTTATCCAGAAATAGAAAACTTACCATATAGGACAGACTTATCTTTTCGCAACCAAACCCAACCAGAACATCACCGTACCAGATCCCCGTTTTGTGATCTTCCAATAGATATGATAAAATCATTTCCTATTGACTACATGCATCAGGCTTGTCTTGGTGTCATGAAAAGATTACTATTACTTTGGATGCGTGGTAAAAAGAAGGAGACCAAAATATCATTTGGTCATATTGAAGAAATCAGTACACGACTTGTCCAATTGTCTAAATTCATTCCAAAAAAATTTGCAAGGAAACCTAGAGGCTTGGATGAAATTGACTATTGGAAGGCCACAGAATACAGGCAGTTCTTACTTTACACTGGTAAGCTTGTGTTAAAAGGTGTACTAAAAAAAGAGCTATATGAACATTTCTTAAGTTTTTCAGTTGCCATGACTATACTCGTAAGTCCAGTTTTAGTTGAAAATTATGTTGAGTATGCAAAGGAATTATTGGTGTATTTCGTATCACAGGCTCAAATTTTATATGGAGAAGAGATACTAGTCTACAATGTTCACAGCATGGTGCATTTGGCTGATGATGCAAAGGAATATGGCTGTTTAGATAACTGTGCAGCATTTTCCTTTGAAAATCATATGCAACACTTAAAAAAAATGATACGATCTGGAAAAAATCCGCTATCCCAAATTATTAAAAGAATTAGTGAGCTAGAAAATTTACAATCGAAAAAAGTTGAAACCGTCATTCCCAACATTTGCAACAAGAAACCAAATAATGCTTTTGTTTTGAACAATCACACTTGCTGTGAAGTTGTTGGTGAAATAAATGGAGGTAAATCAATATT
This sequence comes from Mytilus trossulus, assembly GCF_036588685.1. NCBI lineage: Eukaryota > Metazoa > Mollusca > Bivalvia > Mytilida > Mytilidae > Mytilus > Mytilus trossulus. The sequence continues at coordinate 1,905,240 of NW_026963295.1, forward strand.
GTGTCGTGTGTATTCAAGGGGAGAAGCTATTTTTAATATGCCATGTGACTCAAGAATTATTGGAGGATACAGATTCCAGAAACGTTTCTCCCAGATGAAAATGCTTGATGTTGGACTGCTTAATCGTCAAGCAATTGAGATCAACAAAGATGTTGATTTGCATGTTACCTTTTTAGCAATTCTGCATGACTTTTAGAGGTAAGTTAAGACTAACTAAAATTATAACTTGAACCTGTTGAATGAGTTGAATCTGATGTAAATGTATTTGAAAAACTAACATTGTTGTACAAACCTTTCTGCATGTAATTTTAGGGAATATAACAATGAGTATACAAAAGAATGGGAGTTAAGGGAATAAGTCAAAGAGACAAAAACAATTGAAAACATATTTTTCCTTAATAGACCTCGATCAACATCATGCAAGTACGTTTAATATTTCATTAGAGTTCTTAAGCGTATGAAAAACCAGTTGCATTGATGTTTCGAGTATCAACATGATCAATTTGTATGCTTCACATGTAAATTAAAAACAAGTAAAAGTACATTTTGTGCATGTGTGAACTTAAAAAAAATACATGTGCCATATCAGTACGTTTGTACAATGTAGCTCACATTTTCATATTTGTACATTCTATTCATTGTCGAGGATAATGAAAATGAACTTTAATTATTCAGGAGTATTTCCAATTGGTGATTCACGTTAAAATTATTTTCTTCATTTCAGATGTTAAAGCAGTATGTAGTTGTGGGTTTTCAGGATGATTCGGTGGCAGTGGCACACAATAAATGGCTAGTAAAAACATTGGAAGGGGTAAGAACTGACAGAAACACATTATTTTAGCTATTTAAAGCACTGACTGCTATGCACACGAAATCAATTTGTTGTAAATTTTGGCAATTGTGAATCTACTTTGGGAAAGATATTCACATTTACAAAACATTAAACTAAAACCAAAAATAGTTGACTGAATTAGGTAGAAACCTATTTTTGATAACAGTAAACAATTAACACATATAGATTGAAAAAAAAACCACATCATCATCACATGCATTAAATGACAAAATATCTAATTTATTGCTAAAGAAATTGTTGAAAAATGCCCAATAGAATTATTTATGAATGTCCAATATTTCAAGGGAACAATCGGCAAACACACATTTATATTTCACTCCGAAACTTTTCTATATACATATACATATAACTTTTTAGAAGTATTAAATGTAAGATTTTATTATCATTGTCTATATATTTTTTTAAAGGAATCTGCATGTTGGTGGCCCTTTAACAACCAAAGTACCAGAGCAAGAAAAGGGGAAGTACCTGACAAGGAAAGGTGGATGATCTATTCTGTCCGTATATTTGCATCTGCAGGTAAAGAAATTTTGTCTTATTAAGAAGATAAAAACACGACAATGTTTAGACTACAAGAGCTGAACCCCCTTTACTTTGAGCTTACAAGCTAAATGAAATTGTTTAATACTGTAAATTATTGAAAGCTATTGTGATGTCAGAACTGTGCCACTTGTGCCGTATATTTTATATTGAACTTTAAAAATATAAATTTGATTGATTGTGTTGAAAATTAAATAACATATCATTAGCCAAACTAGAAAACTGATTGTGCTTTACATTTTATAACACAAGTAACTATGCATTGTATACAAGTTTGTTTAATGTCTTTACAAATTAATATTTAAATTTTGAATTTGCAGATTCATTTGAAATGGCTGTAATAAAGTCAAAGTTGGCTTTAGACACTTCAAATGTAGAGAGCGAGGATCAGGGGGAAACCCAGAGAGATAGCCCTGTCAATGTGCAGCCAGAACAGTCAAATAGCCCTGTCAATGTCCAGCCAGTACCTGTACATACAAAATCTAGGACAATTAAAAGGCCTCAAAAATATGCCAGTATTCCAGATGGTAATACATGTATATATATATACATTTATTAAGTACTGTAATTTCAGAAATTATTGGGTGCATTTATGATTTGATTTTGTCATTTGAGACTAAAATACAATTTTAAGTTTTGTGATATTGAGAAAAAACCTGTTTGAAGCACAGAATTTAGACATGCGAGTTTCAATTATTGCTAATATTATTACCCTGTCACATTTTTGCAATAATTTCTGAATTTACAGTATTTGATAATAATTATTTGGTTGATGTTTTGTAGGCAATTTTAGTCTTCAGTTAACTTCATTTTACTATGTAAAAGCCTTTTAAAAAATATGGCACCCAAGTTAAAAAAGCTGATGCAGTTGACCTCCTGAAGAAGATCTGTTGATATATATTGATTAATCTAGATTGCAAAAGAAAGACAGCTGTTTTTGAAACAATTTTTTTGCTCTAAAGATCACTTTTGAAAACTCATGTATAGATTCTTTTGATTGTTAGAAATTCTTTTATGACCAGTGGTCTAGTTTGGTAGATTAGATATAGTGCAGCCTGTTGATTGAAATAAAAATGTATATGAACTTTATTTTTCAAGTCATTTCTATAAAATTTGTATATATTTTTTTCAGCAGACTCGGATGAAGATGAACCACCATGTTCTTCCCAAAAAGTGTTAAAACTGCCAGTGCCGCCAATGCTATCACCATTGAACAGAAGTTCATTGGCAGCCCTATCACCAGAAATGGATAGACAGTTGACGCTATCACCATCAGTAGATATGACACCCCTTGATAGAAGTAAGTTAGTAACAACATGATAGTGAGGCTTTCCTGTATTATTTAATTGCCATTAAAACTCATTTGTGCATCTTGAATAGATATTAGTGGTAGATCCAAAAGGGGGGGGGGGGGTGATGGTCAAGGGTTGAAAGTTCAAACACCCCCATTTTTATGAACAATGCATTTGAAATAGGACATATAATAAGAACACCCCTTTATCTTGAGTTGGGACCCCTTTTTTTAAAGAAAAATAGCTCGATCTGTTTCATATATATTTGAACTGTTCTAGATCAAAGAATCATTATCCACAACATGCATTCATTGGAGAATGATTTGAAATAAAGATAAGATTAGTAGTTTGAAGACATATTTTATTTTTAATATAATCATCAGTGAAAGCCTAACTTGAATTGCTGTTCAAATGTGATAATATTGTTCCACCATTTAATCTTTAATTTAATTACATATTGCAAGTTTCTGTCTTTTAGTATGCATACTGTCCTATTTTACTATATTTAGGAGTCTAAAATTGGTTATTTGTTTATTTATTTATTTGTTATTTTTTATAATATAGATTTCAGAACAGAATCATCATTTAGACCACTGAACAGAAGCTTGACAGGTGAAATGACCAGATCAAGTTTATCACAGTCACCATCAACAATAAGGTCTGGTAGTAGTAGGTCATCAACAGCCCCACCACCATTGCTGACACCATCACCAGGGATGGTAAGGTCATCAATGACACCATCACCAGTAGTAGATTGGTCACCACATAATACAAGTAAGTTAGTAACAACATGATAGTGAGGCTTCAGTGTACTGTGGACACATACTCTTTAAGTAATGACCTAGAAAATCAGAACCTATGCATCTAGCCAAGAATAAAAAATTGCAGTTGTTAAACAGACACATTTATTTTAAGCCCCACCTACAATAGTAGAGGGGCATTATGTTTTCTAATCTGTGGGCCTGTTCATCTGTCTGTCCCTCGGTTTCGCTTCATTTTAAAGTTTTTGGTCAAGTTAGTTTTTGATGAAGTTGAAGTCTAATCAACTTGAAACTTAATACACATGTTCTCTATGATATATTGCCAAATAAGATTTTTGACTCAAATTTGATAATGATAATGCTATTGGGGCATATGCATCTGTGTGCTTTAGACACATTGTTGTTAATCATGGAATAAGAAAGAAATAAACAAGAAAGAGTACACATGTTAGTTGCTTTAATATGTTAAAAAAATGCCATAAGAAGACTGAATAAAAGAGTTTTAAAAAATATCAATCGGCTTTAACAATTTTCCTTATCTTAAAATCTTCTTTTATTTAGATAACCAATTCCTGGATAATCTGCCTGGATTACGGATGCCATTGACAAGAAGAGTTGACACTATTGAAGGTAGTTGGTCTCTATATAAAAATTTATGAAAAAACCATGCCTCTACAAATTTATATACAATATATTAATATTATTATCAATTTGTATTGTGTTATATTGATATATATATATACTTCTATTATCAGTTCTTGGAAAATGTGTTTTCATATATATTATTGTAAATTTAGAAATTATTCTGTGCATTAATAATTGCCATTTAGAGGAAAGAACTGCTTCTTTCACTTTAAAAAGATTAATATTTTGAAAGAATACAAGACTGTCATATTTATTGCAAAAATTCCTGAAATAGCAGTATCTAATTTCTTATTCAAGGTACATTGTTTTCCTTTCAGCCACTCAGAGGATAATCCTTGAAAATTTGGCAGTGATCAGGGAAAATCAAAAAGAAATGAAGGAGATGTTGGGGCAAATCTTGTCATCAAAATCAGGCCCCAAAGATGTTATAATTGAGGATGTGATACAATCTCCAGCAAAATCTGAAGAGGAGTTGCTGGAGATTATTAGGGAACTAGAAAACCCTGAATTTAAAAAGAAATTGGTATGTAATACTAAGCTAAGTTAAAATTAATGTACACATCACTGTGGTAAAAAAATCACTTAAAATCCAAGGTCCGAACCGTACAGTGCAGTTATTGTTTACAAATTGTATTTTAAAGTCATAAGAAACCTCAAATTAAAAAAAAATATGCATTTTAATAATGGATAGTATTCATTATACAACTTATGTACATGTACTTTTTTCTGAGTAAAATTCTTTAATTTGTCCACATTTAGAAGAAGTTTACTTATTTTTAATTGCTTGCTTTCAGGAAGCAATTCGCTGACATATTTTCTGTATGCATAGTGACCCGAGCTTAACCCTCCTGGTAACAATTCGGTGACCACAATACGCATGGATCTGTCATTGAAATAAACAAATATCTGATTATACATGTTAAACACATGCCCAATACCCATGCATTTTGTGATTTGTTTACTATAGGGTGACAATCGGTAAAACTCTGCTTCAAAACACGGCATTTAATAAGCAGCCATATTTGTTAAATCATAACAAACAGAGAGAAAAAAAATTGACGATTATATGATATATTTGAGAAAAAATGATAAAATTGTGCACAGAGGACTAAGTTCATGATGTATACATGCATTGGTTCAAGAATTGGACAAACATTATTTTTCACCTCTTACTCGTTTCATCTGACTTTAATTCTCATTATGAAAAGGCTTCTGGAAGTCCATTCATAAAGGGAATGATATTCATCTATGAACATCCAGTTTAAATTTGCAAAATTTTTAGACAAATGTGGTGTAAGTTGCTAACTTTGTCAACAAATAAGATTAACATTTTATCAACTTGTTCCTTTGAGTGCTGTGATACAAATGTAAATATATTTTTTTTAATTTCCATTTTGATTTGATTTTTAGGTAAACCTACTTAGTACCTTAGGTGGTCATAAAGTTGGGGACACTGTCCGAAAAATGCTGAGAGTATTGGGGACGAATGGTCTTTGGTCCAATTATAGCTTGAAAGGGAAAAAAAAGAAGAACTTCTCCGAGCTATCCCTTTGTAGAGTTGTCACAAGTAAGTAAGAAAATTTCCTTCAAAGATTTTGTAAAAAAGGAATGATGTTAGAATGCAAAAAATCTCTCTGTAATTTTTATCAATTTATCCCTTTTTGCACCCTTTGTAGTTTATTTGATCTGCTGACGTCACATTCAAAGTACAAATCTTTTGCAGATCTTTCAAAAAAGAAGAAAAAAGATTGCCTGCATCTTAATTGAAAATCATTAAAGAATCCACCACCAAATCTGGTGTAATATGATATTCATCCACTGGAGAGGATTACATTTTAGATATTTAAAACTCACAGCAAGCCTTGCATTTTAAATTGGAAAATTTAACTCTCTTGATTGGATAAATATTGTATCACACTTGATGCAGTTGTAGCTAGAGTATATTTATTCAAACTTTGATAAAAAAAAAATGGTTATAAAAGGCTTGCTTATCAGATAGATTTTAATTGTTGAATATAGAAGATAATTGATTGTTTTTATAATATTTTTTCCAGAATCTTGTATAAAAATACACAGATGCAGTGTGTCTGAGGTTGAGGAGTGCATAGCAGAAACCCTCAAGCATGCACCAGCTCAAAAAGATGGACCAAGATACAAAAAGGTAAATATCAGTTTATACAGTTTTATATAGTTTTACTCTTGAACTGTTCTTTTACTTTTAATTTGCCTGAACCATATTTAGGGAAATTAATACACAATGCTCATTATCATAAAATGCATAGTTGATGATTAGCCCATGAACGTACTCTTTTATTAATTTTGTTTATCAGATTACAATTTGTTGATTTTATAAATTGCTTTCATTGGCATATGATATATTATAAGGGTTGCTGTATTGTAGTAAATTTTAAATATATTTTTAAAAAATCTTTTAATATCTTAAATTGATGAATGACAAAATACAATTAGAATGGAGATGTACATTTAAAAAACAATTTTAAGATAAGAACAAAGGTTAAAATAGTTATAAATTAGTATGTACTCAGGGTTGAAATTATGTTAAAATTTCTAATATAAATTATCGAAATGTGTATAATTGGCAAAAGTACATTTGAGTCACAGCACAACATTATTATGAATCTACATATTATGAATCTACAAGATTTATTTAACTACTAACTATAGAAAAAACGTTGATTATGTTTCTCACCGGTTGGTATTTTTTTTGAAAGAACTGCTGTAATTTATATAATGGAACCCATTTTTATTTTAATTTTTATATAATAAATGATTATTTTATTTTTTCAGAGACCTGAAACCAACACCAACCAACCAGCTGATCAGAGGGCAGAAATCAATAATTTGGAATAACTGGTCAAATAAAAACTAAAATTTGGAATGAAAATAAAAACAAATTCAGAAACATTTTACATGCATTTTTATTGGTTAATATGGCCTTTATCAGAAAAAAAGCAGTAGTTAGTTTGATTGAAATTCAGGTTAAAGAGGGGCGAACTTTGAGCTAACTTATAGATCGAAAAATAAACTTGACAACACCATGCATGGCTAAAAAAAGAAGTAGACAAATAGTAAAAAAGTAGTACACAAGACAAAAAATAGAAAACTAAAGAATGAGCAACCCAAACTCTATCACTCTGGGGTGATCTCATTTGGCACCCTATCATGTTTCTAATGTTATTACAACTCGGTCAATATAATTCCTGTAGGTCACTTTTATGAAAAGGGAAAGGGATTATTGTTACGACATGAGGAACATGTCTGATATCTTTTGTAAACTAGACGGTAAGCTGTTGGCCTTTTCCCAACCACTTTTCCTAGCTCTTCATTTTGTAATGAATTCAGCTGATAGATTCAAAAGTAAATATTAAGGTGTATGTTGTATAAAAAAGATGTGATATGATTGCCAATGAGACAACTATCCACAAAAGACCAATATGACACCAATATTAACAACTATAGGTCACCGTACTGCGTTCAACAATGAGCAAAGCTCAAACCGCATAGTCAGCTATAAAAGGCCCCCATAAGACAATGTACAACAATTCAAACTAGAAAACTAACAGCCTTATTTATGTTGAAAAATGAATGAAAAACAAATGTGTAACACAAACAAACAACAACCACTGAATTACAGGCTTCTGGTAGTTTGTCATATTTTTTATTAAAAACTGTTTTCCTTCCTCAAAGTTAATCTAAATTCTAGAATTATAGTGAATTCGATATTCTAGAACAATGAAACACTAACCATATAAGTTGCAGCATGTACCAAGATATCATGTTGCAGGTTGTACAGTTACAAGTACTAACATCAACAATACTTAATTCAAGATGGAGAGATGTCTTATTGGCCATCATACCAAATCGACTTTTTTGAATATCATATCATTTTATTTTTGAAATATTGACCCCATTTACATCTGGAATTGATAATACTATTGGTCCTAGCAATACAATGAGGACAAGGAACATTTAACGTTGTGATATCACGTTGTCCCAACGTCTTGTGATGGTAATAAATTACGTCACAAATTACGTTGTGCCAACGTTGTGTGGATGGTTGTCAGCACGTGCCTGGGAGTTCACAAAATTACGTTGTACCAACGTAATTTTACTACGTTGTCACAACGATAGTATTACGTTGTCCCAACGTAATGTCAACGTTGGATTGTTTACTGGGGTGTTTGTCTACACAGTAAACATACTTATCAACATTCATGAGCCATGCTTAATTAAACCTGTAATTTATCATCATAATTTATCTTATCAATCATATCATATTCTATATCGTGTAATGAAAACTACATTTTTGTGAATGAAAGTAATCTATAGTATAGCTTCAAATTTCAATATTCTATTTGTTTCTTTTAATTAAGTTTAAATGGTCAGAATTTCAAAAATCAATCTCTCAACTCTTGAGGAGTAACTATTTTATCACATTTGAACACAAAAACATATATATTTATTGCTCTTCTTTATATGTTTATAACATTTTCTTTACTTTGTTATTATTCAATGTTCATAATAACCGCCATTTTGTTGATTAGCTTGACCTAAGATGCTGGGTTGCCATGTGTTGCTAAGGGGGGTGGGCTTATCAGTAGATAGTGGATAGGTGTATTACTTCAACTTATGTTCCAAGTGAAAACAATTAATTTAATGTCTAATAAAAATAAATCAAAATTTAAATACATGGGTGATTATGAAGGGTATTCCATCTAAGGTGCCAAAAGGGGTATCCTATTATACCAAGTTAATCCTTGATTCTTCAAAGTTTAGTTTAGCCATAATAAAAAGGAGTAATAACAGCAGTATAATGTCATAGATAGTGCAGAACAAATCTGTACACATTTCAGACTTAATTCATACTGCTGATATAGTGTCAAGACATATTTAAGAAATGTCAGGAATATGTCAAGACATGTTCAGATATAAAGAATGTCAAGAATATGTCAAGACATATTCAGACATTATTAAGAATGTCAAGAATATGTCAAGACATATCGAGACAAATTTAAGACAGTCAAGAATTTGTCGAGACTAATCCAGACTTTTATCAGATGATAAAGGAAGTCTCAAGAAATTTTAAAACAATGTTCATACTGTCAAGACACTTGTCAAGAAAAATCAAGAACCTTTTGAGACAAATTAATACTATGTCAAGAATTTAAAAAAAATCATTCATACCAATTAAGAAAGTCGAGTAAAAATTCATGCAAATTCAGACAAAAACTTGTCTTTTCAGACTTTTTGACTATAGTTGTGGATACAAGTAGTTTAACTTGTACACAAATTAACTAAGAATATAATTGATTACTGCTTTACAATATAATTTGAGTAAACAAGTCTGCTCTTTTCTTATTTGGTAGACAATACCCTTGTTAAAGGAAAACTGCACACACGACCCGTGGATATGACTATTGTTTTTTTCAAATCAAAAATGTGTTGAAGCCTAATAAAAAGACCCGAGTTTTTGTCATAGAACATGTAAAAATCATTGTTGTTTCTTCATATGTTTACACATGTTATACCAGTATATAAAATGCTATACAAATTAACTCAATCTATGAATGTAAACCCGTCATAGTCAAAAGTTACGTAAGCGTTAAACAGACATGAACATTGTTTACTTCATAACAGGTTCTGAGCAATTTTACCAGTCAAGGTCAAAGTACTAAATTATTGTAGGACTGGTTTTGAATTTCAATTCAGTAGCGGACATGTCTAAAGTTTACATCTTAGGCGGTCATAACAGATTTAGGATGACATCTGCTTTTTATGGAAGTGGCTAACTTGATTTTAATTTTTGGGACTGATAGATTAGTCCCGTCGTAGGTTTATCTTGACCATTACAATTTTTTGCTTAAAATTTTGGGCTGTTCATTGGATTTAAAATTTTAATATAAAATTTCGAGATAATTCGGAAGAAAACATAATTTGAAGAAGTAAATGCTCAGTTTAATTATGAACCTGGTAACAGATATAGTGGAATATATTATGAACATAATTGTGCAAATCGTGATACAAGCATGAAATTTGGTATAATGGTTTACTAAATGATACTAACAAAAAATTCGCTGCTGGCCAGAAAAAAAAATCATTTTTTCAAGATGGCCACCACACTTTTTAAAATGGCGTGATAACAAATTAGCCAATTTTTGTTAATCCTTTAAATGTGTTATATGTAAAATCCATTGTTAGATTTGATAAAAAGAAAATGACAGTTCATAAATAACGACTAGACAATACATTAATAAAACTTAAGGTGACTTCCGGTTTCAAAATTTCGGCTAACGAGTAAAAAATTTCGATTTTTTTTACTTTCAAGCAATTTTACAAGGGATTTTAATCCTTGAAAGATGTGTTATGTATAATTCAATTTAAGATATGATAAAACGGTAAAAACAGCTCCTTAGTTCGACAAAACAACACATAACTGAAGAAAAATAGTGGTTTCCGGTTCCAAATTAGATGCAAATACGTAAAAAATATTTTAATAATTTTCATCAACTTAACTAGTAATAACACTAGCATGAAAGACAAGCATGAAATTTGGTATACAGGTGGACTAAACGATAATAAAAGAAAGCAGGTGCTGGCCATCAAAAATTCCCATTTTTTCAAGATGGCCACCGATCATTTTGCAAATGGAGTCATATCCAGTTGTAATTCTTTGAAAGTTGTGTTATAGGTATAATCAAATGTAAGGTTTTATTAAGCGTAAATTACAGTTCCTTAACTACGGAAAAACAACACATAAATGACAAAAAAGAGTGATTTCCGGTTTCAAAATGGCGGCAAAATTTTTGAAAATGTATTTTTTTATAATTTTCATCAACTTAACAAGTGAAATCACATTCTTTTTTAAGATTAAATGTCTAGTTTTGTAAGAAAGACAGGTTCGTTATCTTAAAATTATCGAACAGTAGCCAATAACTAAACTCGTACAAGGAAGGATAGAACGTTAGCATTTACAGTCACCAACACAACTAGATTTTTCGCCTCTTCATTTCAAAAGTTCCCGACAGGAGGATGCAACTTTAACGGTAGTCGAAGAAGTCCTCGATTTTTTCTTTCATCCAACCCCAGTGTTCATGAATTGGTATATAAATCAGGCTGAGACCAAATTTATCCTCCTTGATTCGCTGCTCTTTGGATGTGGTCCGTAAAAAACACTCTTGTAGGCGGAACTACATCACAATGCCGCTGCTTCCTGGGTAAAAATTTCCATCGTGCCTCGTTAACAGCAAATTTTGATGTTGTTCTGTCATACATGATGTAAACAAATGCTTCTTTTATGTCCTTGTATGTGTCTTTATACTTCAGCAAAGAAATAAGTACGTCCCTTACATGTTGAAATACTTCCTATGTCATCCAAACTGACCTATTCCCTTAGTGTCACATGCACTGAATGTATGAATGAAAGAAAGAGTAGCTACACGAGGACAAAACGCATTTGACATATCACGTACAGGAAGCCATCAAAAGTATTCATTCCTGCCAAAACCTATCCACAGTTTGTTCCACCATATTTTTGGAGTGCTGCAATTCTTAATACTACTACATCTGTGTCGGTGCTACCTTAAATTACCGTCCTACAACAATTTTCATAATCAGGCCGAACATGGACAAACATTCGTATATCTGCTTCTCCATGCTTACAAGGGGTAGCTTGAAAGTATCATTATTAGTCTCTACAGAAACATTTCTGTCGGCAAGACTCTTGAAAAATGTCGTTTCGTTGTCATCTTCATATAGAAAACTACTCCAGAACCCAACTTTTGTCGTCTCACATCTAGCCTTTCAATAATTCATTTAGTAAATCTAAAACAATATCTACTCTTGAATACTTATCGATGCAAGATTTTATTTAAGGCCGTATAACACAATTGCAAAATCATCCAATATTGATCCCCTACAAGGTGGCCTGGAATTAACCATTGCTGCTCTATCAACGATAAATGCGTCAGAATTTGGATCTGTAAATTAAAAAATGTTTCAAGTTTATCCATTTGCACAGATTTAATACCACTGCTTAAAATAACATCAGAAGACAAAAACGGAGGAGCAGTTTGTCTTTATGGATTCAGAAATATTCCAAATCAATATTTCCACTGCGACAAAAAAATAAAAGTCTAGAAAAGATATCTAAGAGCTCTACCTTTGATTTTACGAAAACGTTTACAGTTTTATTTTACCGACATAATAAGAGTTGTTCTTTTTAATCTGGTTATAAGAAACCGGTTCTCCTTCGTTTTGTATTTGCTTCAAAGGATTTTCAAATTATTTGCTTTTGGTCTTTTTAAAGAAGATCTTGCAAATTTATCTGATAGTCTACTGACTTCTGGTCTAGCTACCATCAATACGTCTAAATGAGGTCTTCGGTTAAACCTATGACAACACATCGCCCTTTACAATTGCATTTTTCTTTTTTTTGTCTGATCAATTGTGTTATAAGAGAAATATTTTCTGGTCCTACGTACAGTAAAATTATCATTTTCAAAATCAATTGCCAACTGTGGGTGACTTAAGAGAAGGGAGGCCATATCTCGGAGAAGGTCGGTCGCGATCAAGAATATGTTACACGATCAAGACCTAAATGAATACAGTATCATGCTTTATATGGACTTTTTGTACAAAATCTGACTCATGAAATAAGCATACTACCAAATTCACAAGTAGTTCTTATTTTATAATTGAACGCCAGGAATTGAACTGTGGTAGAGATGACTATATTTTCTTACGCCAGTCTATCAAATCATTGAACGTCACAAAGTCATGACATGATTATAATTTCTGTGTTTAGCTTTCTTAAGCCGATATATACCTTTCAAGCTAAAACACAGAGTTATCTGATGCGCGTGTCTAGTCCTAGGTACATTTGAACATACATACAGGAATATGCCGTTCTAGGTGTTGCAATAATGGTTTTAGTGGGGACACATGACACATGTGTCCATCTACCTTCACGTAATATATCACCCAGAATTTTATTACAAGTCATTTCAATGTGAAATCCACCTTACATGACGATAAACTTATCTTCTCTGTACAAATCAGGCAATTCCCACTGAATACTCATTACCAAAAGTGGCTGATCGTTACTATTGATATTTTTCTCGTTTTAACCACATTTTCCGTCTTATCCATCAAATACCTGATCATTGCAACTGAATTGGCTTGTTTTTAACAGTGTCATCATAGATTTTACACTTACTTGCTTTTTAGAGTAATGATGAACTACGATTTATACCAGTTTGCCCTGGTAGTGCATACAAATCACTCATCAGTATGTCTATAAATAGTTTGCGCATGCGCAAAATTGTTAAATCATGTGTGTTATAACCTTGAAAAATGATATCAAACCAAATCATAATATCATTGAAAATCCCAAATCACTTATTTTATAGTAAATAGTTAAAATATTTTTTAATGAATTTTGTTACATTTTCGCGCATGTGCAAAACCGGTTTGTGTCAAATACTCATGTCTAGTGAATTATTCACATGTTAAGAAGGTAGCTACCAAACCTGACAGCTGCTTTTCACTAAAAGAAGGTCAACGAAAAGTTTTCCAGAAAAAAATCAGTATTTTCAAACTGAAAAAAACAGCCATTTTAGAAAACGGCGGTGGCCATCTTGAAAAAAATGATTTTTTTTAATGGCCAGCAGTTGTTTCTTTAAAAGTATATAATAATGATGCTTTGTGGTAATTTTCATGCTTGTATCATCATTTGCACAATTCCCTCGATTTGGCCTGCTAATATCTTCAACTAATAAACAAATTAAAGGGAATGTGCTTGAAAACTGCGCAAAGCCTGGCATTATCAATAACACATTTGACTACAAGTTACTTTTTAATTTTTAGAATGTGAGCTATTTATTATATAAATAGATTGCTGAAACCGAATCTACCTTAATCTCAATTCTTACATCTTTATGACATTATGAGACTTACGGTGACGTCATATAAAACGTTTTTGAATTGTACATGTGTTAGGAGAAGGATTTGTCTCTGAATTTTGCATTATATATGTTCAGCTACCCAAACAAGTATAGTCAACTATAAAATGATATATTTGTTGTCATACAGTTATCATTGGAACCCATATTTGAAGTAAAACAAAACGCAAAATATTTTTGTCATCGTTTCTTCGAAGGTTTAACTTATACAAAAAAATATATAACGCATTTTTATTTTTCCATCTATTCTTATTATTCTGATAGCCAGCGATATTTTTCCTTTTATTGTACATTTACATCTGTCTTATTTCTTCTGCGAATGATGACGCAGCCCATATAAACACAAAATATTCCATAATTGAAGGATTTTTTTCAGACATGGGATATAAATCTGTCAATACAAACATGCAAAATATCCCCAACATTGCAACGTACGTCACCTAATAAAAAAAATGTTTGCAGTTTTAATAAAACAATGCAGTGAACTTCGAATTAACTAAGATACTAGATTAAAATTCAAATGTACAGCACAATTTCGACGAACAAGCGATATGTATTGTGCAAGTGTTTTTGTACAACTGGATGTATTATTCATGAAATGTTTGATTTGAAGTGGGTTTGTATTTTAATTTGCAGGAAGACGAGTTCAACACATGGAGTAATATATGTTTAAACTACAGAAGAATCTAATATGACACCATTTTTTTGTCGGATTTATAATCGCTTAGTCCTTGGTTTTCAAGTTGTATTATATATTTTATAGAAAATGATTTAAATCTAAAAAAAGTATTTTCATCACCACCAGTCATGGCCTTCAGAAGACCTAAAAACATCCGTGACAAATTAGTGACTTCTGTATTAGTAAAGCAGCCTACTTCATCGCCCGGTTGCTACAAACAATGTGGTCGAAGGAATTGTTTGTGTTGTAAAGCTGCCAATACAAGCAGTTCTTTCATCAGCTCCGTTACTAAACAAAATTATACCATCTACTCAAATTCCAACTCCAAAACGGAGAACTCAATTTATATATTAACATGTGACACTTGTGGGATTCAGTATGTGGGAGAAACAATGGACAAATTTAATATTCGGCTTAATAACCATCGTTCATCGTACAAAACCAACAAAAACTGTCCTCTCACAAGACATCTTCGTTCTACGAAACATCCTTTTGAAAATGTCACTTTCCAAATTATAGAAGTCAACACCGAGTGGGACACCACGGCGAGAAGGAGAAGAGAAAACTTTTGGATCCACTAACTCCACACTTTAGAACCTGATGGTCTTAACGAAAAAGACGAGAAAAGATACAGGAAAGATAAAGAATAACTTAAAAACAAAGCATCGTCCTTTCTATCCCGTAATATCGGCCAATGGACGTTGCCAATTTCAACTTCCAATTATGTATTTTTAAGGCAGCTAAATCCAAGAGCAACATATACATGGAGCTGCAAAAATTTATTTATTTTTTTATTTTTAAGGCAGCTCAATCCAAATTCAACATAGACATTGAGCTGCAAAATTTTCTTATTTTCAAGGCAGCTAAGTTCAACATATACATTGAGCTGCAAAAGTTTCTTATCATCTTCATCCGATTTCACCTGGATAGATGCACGCTTGATAAACCTAGTTGGTCTAGCGAAATATTGCGCTATTTTCATCATTTTGTAAATATTTTAAACATTCTTATATTTACATATTAAATAGTGTGTTAAAATTACATTGTTAGGCAATCTATATATATATACCTAGTTCATATCGCACATTATTATTTTTATTCAAAACATTTATTTGAACCCTCTGATGTAATTAATCATATAACCTATTTCATATTCAACATATTTTTGCAATGATGCAAGCGTCTTAACTGATGTTCGGTTTGCCTTTTTTATTGTATAAATTTCAAGATTTAGTAAAAGTTTAATCTAAGAAGACTTAAAGATGATTCATTTAAAATCAGAATCTGACTGACGAAGGATATCTGTTATCCGAAATATTTATAAATAATTACATTTATAGTTCCTTTTTGTGTTATTGGTGTTGTTATGTACACTTTTTAGGCGTTTATATATATATATATATATATATATATATATAGATGTGTATCTGTCGATCACTTATCGTTGTTCAGTACACAATTGTTCGTTTTTAGACTGATGAGTTTGTTACACCCTTCGGTATTTTGTGCCACTCTAAAACAAAACATTACATGCCTAATTATTATCTTTCCGACTCAAATCTATTTCAAGCAATCACCAATTAGAATACAAGGTCTGAATAATTTTCAAATACATCGAAGCATAGACTGGACGTTGATATGTAGCAGGAATTATTTTAAATTCATAATCTTTGTAGGAACATAAAACATACTAGTGCAACATACATTGTAAAAACGATTTAAAAAAATCACTTGAGGGTTTCCTATTTTCCATCACGAATATATTTGTAAGTGCCTTGCGTTGAAAATTTTTCAAAAAAAAAAATCACAACCTGGCAATACACAAAGCAAAAGTTAAATATGAAGTCTTTTTTGCAAATTAAAAAAGCACATGTATATACTACCTGCATCAATTATGTTTGTGTCCCACAAGTGTTTTATTTGATTTAACCGGAGCTCACATACATGTATGCTGTACAACACTGACATGTTTTTCTCAATTTACTAAAATTGAAATAAATCATACTTTTAATTATTTTTTTTTGTTTTGATTAAAATGACACTGGATAAAACAACAAGATATTCATGTTGTTATAAAAAAAGGAGATGTAGTATGATTACAATGGTCAATGAGACAACTATCAATCATAGTTCAAATGAAGTGTAAATAAATGATTAGAGAAACTGTAAGTCAACTTACAGCGGAAAGATGGAATTTTATCCATGGTGAGTTGAAAAAATAATACATTTTTTTCATCAACGTAAGAACTGTACTTTGCTCTTGTTCCTGTTTTTCCCCATCTGTTTCTGGAGCAGTCCTATTGTTTGTTTTCTTTACTATTTTCATTATCAAAATTGGTACAAAAAAAGTTAAAAGAGCTGCAAGTGCCTGTAAATATGAAACATGAACAATGATTTAAAAAGATTTAAAAATCAATTTATAAATAATGTGTATCAAAAAATGGAAACGAAATATATATTTGTTTACTAATACACAAAAACAATGACAATGCAAATATCAATGTTGTATTTTTGTAGCATACGGACAAAATATATACTAGTGAATGTCTTTTAACTAAACAAGTAAGTATTTAAAGTCCCATAGCCATTTTTCTATCTAGCTTAAACATGCTTGGAACTTGCTTTTTTCCATATTGTACATGGAATCATATGCAACTGCCATACACGCGAAAAAGAGTAAACAATTCTTTCATTCTCGTGACGTGTTTGTGCTCTTGATTTTGCCTTTTCATCAGGGTCTTTTTCGAATTTTAAATTATCTCTAGAGTTTAGTTTGTTTGTAATTTTACTCCGTATGTTAAAATTTTGAAGCATATGTTATAATAAGTATATGTAATGACCCATGTCTGAATTTTAAGATTAAAATTCGCAGCAAAATAGTCAATGAGCAAATTTGATAGATAAGGAAAAAATAATTTGTGATGACCAATTTATAATGCAATTGACGAATATACAACACGAAACTAGTTTTACTAATGATGTAAGTGTTCGTCTCTCGGGGTCAAGAAATCTATTTTTGGTACATTTGTAAAAATATTTACCATACGAAGTGATGTGTCAGATGCAATGCGACCCTTCCAAATCTTGTTCAGCTTTGTTTGACATGCAGCGTGTCCCATAAACTTCATCAGTGTGAATTTTTCAGCTACCTCAAAAATTGTAGTAGAATTATATCTCTCTACATTTGTCACCAACAACTGCCTAGCTTTGTTTTTGTTCTTGAAATATAATTCTGTAATCACACTGTATGCAAGATCTTCGTAATGTCTGAAATACATGATCGTCATAATATGGCATTGTCAAATTGCTTAGAACATAGTAATACAAATGAGTTTTCATCGAATACGATAACACAGATTTGTGATCAATATAACCAAGTTCAAATGGACAATCAAAATATGTCTGTAACAAATAATCGTATCACATTAACTAAATAAGCCATTAACGAGTTCGATGTAAACAAAAAATGAAAAACATGATTTTTCGTTTTGTGTTTCAAATATTTAAAATCATTATAATAGGAAGAAAGTCATTGTGTTTCGTTATCAACACTCATGCTTTTCAAATTTACCAAACTAAGGGAAATAAAGACATCACCGTCGCATTATTAATTTGCTTCCACACATTTCAATTCGTTTTGCTTTGTAACCTTTAAATTTGACCTGTAGGAAGAATTTAATCGCTTGATTTAAAAGATATAAATGAAGGAACAGAATAACCAGGAATAAACTACTATTGACTTATCAGACACACAAAAGCTAATTCGTCAACACCAAAACCTCAATTTACGTATCTATTTAACATGTAGAAGGAAATATTTCCACCTAGAAAAATATGATCACACGAGCTCTTCATCTATAATTATTCATATGCATAACTATAAAGATAATTATAATTTTGTAAGTATTTCAGATATGACACCATCTATAAATGTCTGTCCAGATTACTCCCGCAACCGTCAACCGTCAAATAACCCAAATTAAGCATCAATAGAATTAGATAGAGAGCGCAGACAATAATATTTTTCTAGTTGGATATGCATTTCATTTCACAGGTTCAGCATATCTTTCTTAATATGCCTGTACACTGTGATCTTTCTCTTGTTGGACACTTGTAATATAGATCATCGTAATAGTATGTACATTAAAAGATTTTTGTTGAATTTCACATAATTGATAAGGCATGAATTGTACAGCTAGTGTCCTTTTATAACACGACAGTTCGAGCTCACAGGTAGTAATTACAAAATTCAGAAATAAGCCTTCTAAACAAGCATAAGACAAGGTTCCCTGTTGAAGAACATTCTGTGACCTATAATGATTTTGTTTTACATATTGTGACTAGGATGGAGAGTTACTTTATTGGCACTAATACAACATCTCTTATATATACACGTCTACCTTCAAATTGATATAGCTTACCTAGAACTATCCCATAAAGAAGCCTGTTCATCAATGTATGCGTCTGCACTGCTATGTTCAGCTAGTTTTTTAGCAAGTGAACTTGCATATAATGCAGAATCTGAATGTGATGAATTCAACGTGTTATTAATATGAATAAAGTAAAAAAATAAATGTGTCTATGTATGTATATTGTGACATATTTTACGTAAGAAAAAACAAAGAATACATATTTTGATCAACACTCATTTGATCATTTTCAAATCTTACTGGAAAAGGTATGATCAAGCCTAGTAATCGAACAGAAAAACAAATAATGTTGATGAACCAAACAGCATACGTTAAATGTTCACACACCATTTGAATGTCAACCATTCTTATTGAGCTTATTTAAACTGCTGCAATAACATTTAATTAAAAGGAAATGTATGTTAAACATCTTTTTGGGTACAGCTTATACAGGTTTTGACAACAAGCTTAGGAACTTGACCATCGTTTGTCCGTTATTTGTGAATGACTTCCTTACATTAAATAGTATAACATATGACGAAACTATAAAAATCAAATCAAAGGCTTAACTCATCAGGTGGAAACAAATATGTATACATCCAACAGAACCATAGAGTGGACAGTGCCTGACACCAAGTACATATCTGAGAGTAACTGCAGTTACTGACACAAGTTAAAAGGAGTAACAGCTAATAAAAACATCATGCATTAGAGACTAAATTAAATTACAAAGATTACTGATTTTATCACCAAAAGAAAGGACTTCTAAAACAAAAGTCAATGGATCTCGCCTTATCCTAACACAAATGAAAACCACTTTGTAAAGCGAAAAAGATACAATTTTTATTCCGTATTTACATTTTGATAAAAAAAAATCCATATAGACTATTTTTTACTTGATTAAATAAAATATGTAATAAAAACTATACCTTCATGTGGTACATTTTGAGTAAAATGAGGCCGAAATTTTGCATATTTGCTCGAAATTCGGATTTTTGACCGTATTTTACCTTTCCAAAAAAAGACAACTTTTTTTGTTTTAAAAGATAGACACAAATTGGTTTTTTTTTTGGTATAATGATTTGTAGTTTCTGCATTTTATCAATATCATAATTTTTGTTTAAATCTTTTATTCAAAAATAACTTTTATTTATCAAATGTTCATGCATGTAGAAAAAAAAACCATCATGTTTTGCTGTATATTTATCAAATTTAAAGATAATGAACTATTTACGTTTTTAAGAAAATTGTCACACATAATCTTCTCGCGTAATAAACCAAATGGCATTTGAAAAAAGAGGGGTCCATGAACTCGTTTCGATATTAAATAAGTTTGAATGATAAAAATCAGTCGAAGAATGAATCTTTTCCAGATATGTCACAGTTTGAAGTCGCGAAAACAACAATTTTCGTTAGCAACGTCATTACCTGCCTAGTAACTGTATCGTATGCACTAAAGGATGCTTGAGGGAACAACAAATTCAGAAAAAAATGAAAATTTTTAATCATTTCAAACTTTATTTATTACACTATTAGTTGTATATAATAATGATATGGTACAAACATTAACAAAAAATCAATTTCATTTTGCCCCAGATGCCTTTAAAAATGTTTAAATCATTGAAAAATGCCGTTATTTACTATAAAATTGTAAATATCGAATTAACTTATTGTTTATTCGCTATAACCGTTCTTTCTCCTATTAGTTTAACAGAAGGAAAATAACTTCATAAAAATGCATGTTACTCTGGAAGGCCGGTGACCCAATATTTTTATTTTTATTTTTCTATTAAATATAGGATAAAGTTTATTTATATAAAATAATAGCAAACTCCTATAGCTAAAAAAAATATATATACCCGCCAGCCCCCTCAAGTTCATATACTATGACAAATGTATAATATCTGACCGTTGCTCAAATCACAATTCATCGAGTCAATTCGATTAGCCTATGTAACGATTCAGAATTTATCACTTGCAGGTAAGTTAAAGAATGTTTCATATTGCTTCACATAACAATTGTTAACTTACATATAAGATCGCTGTCTTCTTTTTTCCAAAATATTATTGCAAGCTCTCTGTGATTCATAAGTACTGCCCAGATAAAAAAGTGCTTAAAAATAGCTTCATTCTGTATTCCCAGGCCCGTATCATTATCTGAAACAGTTTAAATCATCACCATCAGCATCATCAAAATCATTCGCATTGATCGGCAATTTGATATCTTATGAATAATATTTTTTTTAAACACAAACTGAATAATTACCTTGGGAATTAAAAGAACAGTAAATCTTTGACATGACTGTGCACTTTACATACATGCATATTCGATTATTAAGATTATAACACAATACTGAATGACAAATTTTACCCAATGATTTTTTTCTTAAGTTATTGTCAATATTATTATATTAGACTGTTATTGTTATACAAGTGAGATATTTACCCAGTTACATATATCAAACAGATTAGTTCATGATTTCTATATAAGGAAATGCATGACCAAAGTCAAGATTATGACAGTTATTTTATTCTCAGTTGGTATGCTTTTACTTTGGCAATTTGAGAATCGACTTTTCCTTTTTGAATTTTATTATTTTTGTTATATAATTTTTTAGAAATCATTATTAATATATAGTTGTTTGTCTACCATTTTTGGTGGAAAGATTTGAAACAAAGTTAAACCAGGATGCTAAGTACGAAATAAACAAAATGCCACGTATTTAGTGTATGATATGCATCATCCTGTATTTCAGGTAAGACGCAATAGAATTAGTCATCGAATTACAACCAGAGACTGCCGACAGCCTTTCATCTTGATATAAACAAAACTTCGGACAGAAAATAGATAGCAAACTCTAGCAAGTGGAGTTTTCATTTTTCCCTTTGATATACTATAATTGGTAAAAAAGAAAATTGTAATCATTGTTTTAATCGGCATAATTATATATGTTGATATATCATATGAGTCAACACAATGGTTAAACATTGATACATTTTCAGTATTCTTTTCGTTACCTTTAATATATAAATACATGTACGCTTACTGTGAATTTCTTTTTTTTACCGATACCAATTTTCAATGATAAAGAAAATTTTGCTTTTGCATGAATACTTGATTTCATGGACTTATTAAAGTCTGCGTACACACATATTTAAAATTTGCTAATTGTTAATCATTTAATTTGTGATTTATCTGTACCAACGAAACCACAAAAAGTGTTCATCGAATAAGAATGAATCCAGAGTATTGCATGAACACAGTGATATTTCAATTTAAGAATAATAGTATCATATTTACATACTACAAATCGTTAAACATCTTTTTATTGTCTTAAACGTTAGGAATTTGTTCACATAGACACTAAATAAATATAAAGTATTCTTCATTTTGTAAATTTTGATTCACATCTCACGACTAATGCATTGTAGCTCTATGTAAATCGTACTACTACGACTATTCAGTTAAAGAATTTGGAAAACATGAGCACCAAGGTAACTCCTCATGCACAAACATATTATTTGACAAGGATGACATTTTGGCGAATCACAAGTCATTCAGGTTTCAATTGAATGTCATTGTTCTCAGGTAAAAAAAAAGAATTATGGTCTTTCATGTTAGCTTATGTGCGTTGTCTATATGCGTTTGCATGTCTCTTTGTTACATGTGACGTGGCTGTTTAATTGAATATCCCGTTATTGTGTTATTGTGCAATGTTGTGTTTTGTATTCATGTCTTTTATTTTTGCTGCAGTACTTTGTCTATATACATTTTTTGCGTTTCTTTGTTACGTTTTATAATTTGTTTGTTTTTATAGTGATTAAGATATTAACAAAAGGTTGACTTGCTGTACCTTATTCTTGACATTGTTATCTATTATCAATGTCTCTTAGGTGTGTGTATGATGAAATTTTAACTGACTGTCATATATTGTTGTACAAGTCACAGGTTTACTTAGTTATACAACCAGAGTTAATACACCTTCTTGTGCATACAAAAATGTCTTTAACAAGTCAGGAATACGATATTTGTTATCCATTGGTTTGTTGTGTTTAAGCTTTTGATTTTGCCTTTCAATTACGTAATATCCGTTTTGAATTTTCCTTGGAGATCAATAATTTACTTTTTTGCAGAACATAATCGTATGTCTTTCAAATTTTTCTTGATTCGTTTGTTGTTTCCGTCTATTAATGTAAATCAGGATCTTTTGGGCATGTTAATATTTTAGTTCAGTTTGATGGCTAAGATACAAAGACAAATTATTTGATGGTAGTAAAATCAATGATATAATACATGACGTACAATGATAAGTAAGTGCAATAACAAAATGATAAGCATTGGTGACCTTCTGCTGTTGTCAGTTCTTTGGTCGGGTAGTTGCCTTTTTGACACATTCCCAATTTCATTTCTGAATTTTATGATCACCATATCAAAGTTGAAAAAGGTAAACACATTGTAACTGTCTCATAATAAACTGACACATAGTTTTGATTTGTCGTTGGTTTTCCTATGCATTGTTGTGACGTCTTCATTGCATGCACTACCAAATTGAACGTTTCTCTTTGATTGGAAATCAATCTTATTTTGATTGTTATCAGTCTTTTGAGAGTACGGATTATTATGAACAAAACCTGTTATATAATAAAAAGCAGTTATAGGACAAAAGCAGTTAAAACAACTAAAATACAGAACTTCAAGTAAGTTAAAAACATAAATTCCATGAATAAAGGCAACAGTTGTATACCGCTGTTCAAAACTCATAAATGCGTGGACAAAAAACAAAATCGAGGTTACAAACTAAAACTGAGGGAAACGCATTAGATATAAAAGGAGAACAACGACACAACATTAAGATGTAACACACACAGAACTGGACTAAGCATTAGACAAAATCCTCTGAGAATAAAAAATATAACATCAAAACCAAATACATAAATTTAGGATAGTTAAGTACCGTGACACGTCTAATGGCAAAATCAAAAGCGCAAACATTTCAAACGAATTGACTCGGTACAGGCATTTCCTCATGTACATGTAGACGTGTCTGTATGTACACTTCACTGATTAGAAGCACTGTTTAAATTGCATGAGTATTATGCCATTGATTTTGGACTGGTACTTGTAAATGTTTCTCACACTACTCCCTTCTACTTACCTGTTCTAGATGTAAAAGGCGTTAATTCACTTCTTCCGAGTATACTATTTACGGCTTTATTTATCCGTTCTACTATCGTTGTGTCCTTTGAAAATATGAACACAATCGTTTGATACTATTAAATGTATCATTTAAATCTAGACAGTGAAGATTGGTTGACACAAAATAATGTTTAGGAAAGAGATTTTGTTGTTTCTTTTTGTTTTGTTAAAATAATACACTTTTGAAAAAGAATAATTCCTACACTTGTAAAATTAAATGATTTCGTTTTTGAAATATTGAAATACATGTCAGGTATAAATAATGATGTATCAAAATTGAAGATGCAAATTGTGAACGGGTCAAAGAGACAACCACCCGACAAAATAGCAGAAAACAACTTAAAGCCACTGAAATGGGTCTATATCATAGCGAGTAAATTACACAGATTCCCTCTTCACAAAAATGCGTAAAAGTCCATTGAATATGGGCGTCATACTTAACTTTAAAACAAATAATTAAACTTAATTTTAAAATCATACAAGACTATTATAGTGACTCGAAACAGTCGCATCCAATCGCCGGGCTTAAACATGCTTAATTTATTTTATTTAAACATGTTTTATTCATTAAAACGTTTAATCCCGCTGCAAATGTTTGGACCTGTCCTAAGTCAGAAATCTGATGTACAGTAGTTGTCGTTTGTTTGTGTAATTTATACGTGTTTCTCGTTTCTCGTTTTTTTATATAGATTAGACCGTTGGTTTTCCCGTTTGAATTGTTTTACACTATTAATTTGTTGGGTCCTTTATAGCTTGTTGTTCGATGTGAGCCAAGGGCTCCGTGTTGAAGACCGTACATTGACCTAAAATTGTTTACTTTTTTTAATTGTTATTTGGATAGAGAGTTGTATCATTGGCACTCGCACCACATCTTCCTATATCTATTTGTTTATAGATGTTAAAGACTGTGTCATTTTATTTCGTGTGGGTAGTTGTCTCTTGGCAATCATACTACATCTGCTATCCCCTTCGTGTTTTTTTATTAGTATTACACGTTATAGTGTATACCTTTGACATGTTCTTAATTAGATGCCATGCATAACAGCCGGATTTCTGAAATAAAGGAATACAAGTATGTAGTTCCGATGGAAAACATTGATTCAGTTACAATTCACTCAGTGGCTCAATTAAATAAAACGCGGATGTAAAAGAAGGCTTTCCGAACCTCTTTGGGTGTAACAATGTTGACAACATCGGTTCAAAATTTGTATTTCAAGAGAACAATACTGATCTCATGGTATAATGACATCAATATATGGTATTATAGTTACAGCTTTGTCTCGTGTGTAGTACATGATAGACAGTTGTTGCTTTTGAAGCATCATCAAATCAACTGTGTAATTTAGTACAGATACAGTGATCTCTTCGTTGGTTTAATAGAAAAAATCATGAGTTGATTGTCTTCGAAACACGTATATAAAATATTATATAAATGACCACGAATGACTTATAATTGTTGTAGACACGGTGTTAACTCTCTCAATTTCCTTCTGAAGTGTCATATTTATCATGTTTGAAATGTCACCGAAGGAACAGGATTTACCTCTCTTTCCTAATCACATTGTATAACCCTTGATTGTTAGTGGGATTCTTGTTTTAGGGCTTATCCGGTGAAAAGTAAACACAAATCAATCAATCAATGTTTCTACATTTAAATTTCCCATGTGTTTTGTTTTGAAAAATGGTGATGACCTTTTCATCGTTTTTTGCGGTCTTTTAAAGATTTAAGTAAACAGGATGTCTGCCCAATACCATAACTATCTAGTTATCCACATAATGAAATCGACTTTTAAACAGGTCGAGAACTCGAGATATCCTGACGTCAGAATAAATTTGCATAGTAATTTCCAAAATGATGTATTTGTTTTGCGAATATGTTGATTGCTAAATGTATAACATAATCTTAAATTCGCATGCTCAGATTGAAAAACATATTGCTTACGAGCTTCATTGTTCGACTTTCTTTCTCGCCTTGTCAAAGTAGTTAAACAGGTATTTTCCCATTGTTATGCATTGTACCTGTGCAATAATTTCACGGCGTCAAACCGTGAAATTTCGGATGAAATTGTCATTGTAAAGTATTAAAATTTTGTTATCTCTTTTAAACATATATAATGTTATTCCAAACACATTTCTTCTTCGAAAAACTCGAAAACTGGCACAGGAACCACTTTTATATATATATAATTTTATTAATAGTGCAACCTGATATAATATTTATTTTACATACATTGATACAAAGTCAATCAGCCAGCCTTCAAAGGCTTACGAAGCACTATCAATTAAAATCTATAATTTGCGCTAATATAGAAAATATGAAATAATACATTATATGTACTGGATGTGTATACTTTTAATCACGATTTAAACATCGTTATATCAGTATTCTAAAAATAAGTTTTATAAAAGCTCGAACGGTAAATAGCTTAACATATTTTGTACAGTTTCAGCACTCGATAAATAAAATTGAGAATGGAAATTTGAAATGTGTCAAAGAGACAACAACCCGACCATAGAACAGAGTCCGTAAGAGGTATTTTATCGTTCGGCTGCTATCCTTTTGACGCATGAGTAATATCTCAGAGTATATAAATCATCTGGATCATAGTGGGTGCAATATTACCAATCAAGTTAGAAATACGACAATGAGGTATTAATGCCAAATGAGACATTATTCCATTCAAGGCACAATCTAGTAAAGTAAGCAATCATAGATTCGTTGCTGAAAAGTAAACAATAAAGGGACCACACATTTTTTATTTGTGTAAAAAAATAACAAAACGGGCTTATTTTATATGGACATTATTCCATTCAAGGCACAATCTAGTAAAGTAAGCAATCATAGATTCGTTGCTGAAAAGTAAACCATAATGGGACCACACATTTTTTATTTGTGTAAAAAACATAACAAAACGGGCTTATTTTATATACAAAAATAGATTTTTTTATATCAAATGAATAAAAGAAATATAGTACGTTTAGATCCAACACTGCAGTTT
Source organism: Mytilus trossulus (assembly GCF_036588685.1). NCBI lineage: Eukaryota > Metazoa > Mollusca > Bivalvia > Mytilida > Mytilidae > Mytilus > Mytilus trossulus. Next base: position 1,932,595 of record NW_026963295.1, read on the forward strand.
TCAATAAACATTTCTAAGTTCCCACGTTGTCGAACATAAACATGGATAACATCATCAATGATTTTATTAAGATTGAGAAATGTTCGAGTCAGAGTCCGTGAAAATAAAAAAAAAGTTCTTATATCTCCATTTGAAAAAACAAATCTTGTCAAAGACGAAAACAATATGAAACTACAGTTGCTTCCCACTACCTTCAGAGCAGAGGGAGCAGTTTGAAAGTCCCAAAAACTGAAATATGTAAAAAATCAATAGTTTTATAAATTTTGTAAACACTGTCATGTACTATGTAAATATTTTATAATGGAACCCGAACATCTGAGGGATGTTAATATACAAAAATAAAGAGATGGGGTATGTCTGCCAAATGGGACAACTATCCACTCAAGCACACATGGAGTGGATGTAAGTAATGATAGGCAACTGTAATGCCTTCAACAATAGGAAAAACCCGTACCGTATAGTTGGCTATTGACGGCCGCGATTGATTCGCTGTTGTTTCTTAAAGACAAATATATAAATGTTTTCCTCGATTTTAATTACTTTTTAAACTTAATGTTAAGGAACCCCATTAGATACTTGAAAAACTATAATTTTTCGTCTTTTGTATGAACACAAAATTAATGCATTACGCATTTCTTTTTAACTACCTTCACGAAAGTTGCTGCACTCATGCATATTAACATCGGCTGTTATCGACAGCTAACTTTACACTTGTATGTTTGTCATATGGGTAATTCTGTTTTTCACTGTTGTTTCGTTGCTGTCTGGTAGACGAATACATGACATCTGCATGTCATCATCAAACATGTAAATAGCTATGCATCTGGTAATTCAAACATAAGTTTCTTCGCATAGCAACAACTCTTCATTAGTCTGAGCATGGAACGAACACTTTATATCACTTTCTATAAATGCGGATAAAAAAAATGAATAACTAAGCGAAATTCTAAATCCCGCATTGCACGAAAAAATGTGTTGTTTTTCAGGCAGTAGCACGTGTTATCGGTTCATTTTAAACACGTAGTTGTTCATAATGCATTGTTACTCATTTCGTGGATTGGTAAAAAAAACAACAGGTAACATCAAATTGCGTCACACGTAAATAAACAATTACACGTGCGAGAACATACGAATGCTAATTCATGCATTTCAATATAAGGTAATGTTCCTGGCCTGTTAAATGAATGTAATAATCATTTAAACACTTCCTCGGCCTATGAATAAAAAATAAGTTCTTACTATTATATTGTTAATTAAAACATTTGTGTAAAACAGATCCTGCAGGAACGTCTATCAAACACAGAATATTTTGTTGGTGAACTTACCTGATATAACGTCTCAAGATAAATTTCTAAAAACTGCTTATACAGTTCTCTATCCAGGACATATTCAAGAACTAGCTTAACGAAGTGAACTCTGTCTAGGAGTAATGAGTTGACAAATAACCTCGCTAAATGGCTATCTTTTTTGCCTAGTTCAGTCTATAAAATATAAAAATGATTGATGTGTCATTCATATTTATGTTTGTATACTGTAATATAAATAACAACTGTATATCTGTCTTTCTGTCCATGAGTATTGATGCAATACATATCGTGTCTGGATATTGATAATTAACGAATGTGTGTGCTTTAAAACTCTGTTTAACACAGATTCGAATACAAACTAGGTTTTTTCGGTTGCAATTCTGAATTTATATGATTATATAAAATCTCGAAAAACAAATAAGAAGATACGATTTTGTCAATGCTCAATATCATCAATTGACTTAAATTTCATAATAATGAATAAACACAATCTGTAGATTTACAGATCATTCGCCGATAATGGTTAAAGAAAATCTGTTTTTGAAATGATTGAAACATACGGATGTTGCATAATATAATTACAAACATTGACCTACATAATAGTATGACTAGCAGCAGTCGTTTTGTCTGATTATCTGACAATCGATTTTGAAAAGAATATACCATTGATTTCAAATTTGTCTCTGCATAAAAAAAAGTTAGATGGGCAAATTTTGCTTCTTAATTAACTGTTCCATAGTCTGAGAATCAAAAGGAAGTTCAACATGTTGCCAGCCAATAACACTTAGAATCGATCAATGGACTCGGATTGTGAATGTAAAATTTATGTTGTATCGACTTTAAAATGTTCTTTCGATTTATGTTGGACTTTTTCTGTACATAGCATATATCTATAACTTAAATCTGTATGGTGCAAAAAATAAATGAACAAATGCGTATACACTTTAATGTTATAGTGTAAGCTATGCTATACAACAGATGACACGCTATAACTTTTACATAGTAATAACGTATGTCACGAATTCTAGTTCTGAGTCGTCATAGTTCAAGTTTATTATTATTCAAATATCGAAAACATTTATCGCTTTTAAATCTTTAGCATATTTAATTATTTAATTGTATATGGCCTGTAATAATGGTTTTTCTCTTTTACACTCACATTGAAATTCGAATATAACGTATAAGACCATGTTAGAATTTCCAACAGTTCCACGTTTCTTTTACGTATGTTCGTCATCCAACACAACATTAATTTTTAGCATCACTTTTTTTTTATAATGCGCAGCCTGGCGGGTTAAATTGAAGAAACACAAGTGTATTGACTTCTTACGCATATATGTTGAAGGTCCTCCTGCCAGTTGTCGTTTTTAACAATGTTGTTACAAAACTAAATATTGGTATTAATGCACCAATTGCAATATTTTCTTTTTTTGATAAATTGATATTTATTAATCTGATCATTACATGTATTAGATGACAATGAAATATAAAAGCTGACTCGAAGTTGTTATTTATGTTTCGTATCGCGTCATTTGAACAGATGGACGAAAAACTAGAATAATCGTTGAGGTCAACCGATTTATATATTAAATTCTTGTTCATGTTGTTAGATAGAAAAACGCCACAAAGTTGAATTTGATAAAAACATACTCATGATACTGTTATTCCTGTTTTGAATTTATGTTAAAATATGCACTGATCAAGGTGAATTTGAACATGCCTCAACTTGCAAAATAGCAATAGATGATTGTTCATATGAGTATATGAACTTATCAATATTAATAAGGTTAATAGAAATAAATCAAAAGAAGCGAAGTAACACGCTAAAAAGATGCATTGTTGATATACGAATGCTGTAGTTGTAGATACCTTTGAATTGTGTAAAAACATTTAGCTGCGAAGTGCGTCTGAATTATCCAGTGTTTTTTTTTTAATCCGGTATGTACTGTATCTTCTTTTCAACGACATGTATCAATAATCCTTGTGCATGCAGATGTTTATATTGAGATAACATATTTATCTACCTGTAACATCTTGAAAACACTTCTGTTTTCTAAATTGAATATTTCTTTCTCTGCAATGTCATGTCTGTTCCATGTATCAACTAAGTTGAGCATGTAGCCTTTTTTCATTTCTTTCTTTTTATCACCTACACGAAAACATAATCAGAATACGATGATAAGAAGGAACTTACTTAGAAAAATATGAAAACTAGTGTTAATTAACACATTTAAAAACCCGAGGCTAAAATGATGTCAAATTCAAGATCATTCGTTAATATAATTTCGAGAGTGGATAAATATCGTATTACACGAGATTGAGTGGACGAATCTGTTTCTCTGATAATTTTCTCAAACTTATTCCTTCTTTTCGAGTGATCTGCAAAAAGATGTCTTTTTTTTATGTGACGTCATCAGGCATGGTCGCCTTTTTTTTATGCCGTCACAATAAGAAATTTAGAGGAAAGCAAGAAAATTCGACATCATAATCGGATTTAAACCAATGAATTACTGAGATCAAACGAACCACACGTTGATTAAACATTTGTTTATAACAATGGATGCAGAAAAGGATAAATTGACGAAGAATTGGAGAAATATATGTATATATATATATATTGGTACTCAAATCATGGCAACACTTATAACCAAGTCCATCTGATTTCACAATATATGAAGAAATGACATATTTGTGTAGCTATGTTTCAACGCTAAAAAAATCGATGCCTTTATTTTCGTGTGTACAGTTTACAAAAATTGAGAAAAACTATCATTGTCGTTGATATTTACTGTCGTTGTTATGTCAGAGACTGCATTCATTCCTTCAGCAAACTTGTAATCAGTTATACATATAAATTCGTGGTTCAACAGTTCAAAGGAAATCCACGGAAGTTGGTTCCAACGAATATTAATGATTCCACAGAAATAAAGAGTGTTATATCGAAGTATCTTTGTTTTTAAACTTGGTAAAATTAGTTAAACAATTTTGAAATTTTAACGATACTAATACATTAGTCATATATATCACCAATAACATCCCGCTTATCAAACCATTCATCCTGTTATTTTTTTTAAATCACACTTAGATAATAGAGGATATACTAACATAATATCTTATAAACGGGATAACACCATTCTAACCAAAACCTATGAACATATAGCTAAATAAGAAAAGTAACTTGACTAAATTTTTGCTGTTATTGAAATGTTTGGATTCTAAATAACTTATCAAAGATTAAATATCAATATAATTTAGCAATAACCGTCGAAGTTAAATTTGAAAAAAAACCCACTATAGAATTTGTTTCAAGATAGAGCACAAGGTTCGCAGTAATACACTGCAATCATTTATCCAAGAGAAACTAGGAACATTTTATCAAAGTACAAAACAGTACGAAAATTCAGTAATGAAATGTACAATGCTGATGATAGATTGCTGCTAACATGTAACAAATGCTTAACGTCTGATATTTGAGGTTAAAAGAATACTATTTTTGTAACAGAATGAAAAACAATCTTAAGCCGTATCATAAAAGCAAAAAAAAAAAATAATCTTACCTTTACAAAGTATCTTGAATAATATATCTTGAATTGTCATGTCTAATGTGTAACTGGTATCAAACAACGAATGCACATGAATCTAAACGAACATGAACTCAAAATTAAACATACCAGGTCAAACTTTTGAAACGAACACATAATGCTAATCTTTGATTTTTATCTGTCGAGTTCAATATAAGTATTATGTGTTCTTCATTATAATTTCACTCTAGCATCGATGGCCTTTTAATACGGTATCCCGAGGCTTATAAGGGTGAAGACCTGGTATATCGGAGCACAACTCTTACACATGTATTGAAAATCGGAAGTGCGTTTTCAACATGGCAGTAAATTACCCAGTGATCCAGCATTGATGTTGTTTACATTTGGCTGTTAGAAGGATGCAAAGAGATCCAGTAAGCTGTACATGTTTGACAGCAACAATCATTAAACAAAAGAACATCTTTTTTTAAATGACGTGAATGAAAAGGTAGAAATCCTTTAAAAAAACAATGAACCGAGTCTGAGGAATTTTGGAGCAACTCTACTGACTAAAGTATCTTGTGGTATCATTTAGATAAAAAAAAAATGGAAGTTTTGGGAAATTCGATTTGAACAAATGTATTAAATAAAGAAATAATATATGTTGAATGCTAAGTCATTGGTCATGCATGTTAATACAGAGATTGTTGGTTTTCCCGTTTGAATGGTTTTACACTATCAATTTGGGAGCCCTTTATAGCTTGTTGTTCGGTGTGAGCCAAGGCTCCGTGTTGAAGGCCGTACTTTAACCTATAATAGTTTACTTTTTAAATTGTTATTTGGATGGAGAGTTGCCTCATTGGCACTCACACCACATCTTCCTATATCTATTGTACTCAGTGTTTGTGTTTGGATTTTTTCAAATATAAAAGGTACTTAATTCTAAAAGATATGATCTGAACATCAATCCTAGTACAACTTTATGCTTATACAGACCTTCTAAAATTCAAACTGACCACACGCACGACACACGCACGCACGATACACGCACGGTGAATGCACGATACACGCACGGTACACGCACGATACACGATACACGCACGATGAGCGATGAGCGTTACACGAAGGATTAACGCAAAATGAATGATGAATAATGAACGCACGATGAATGGTAGGATTGTTGTCTCTTTGACACATTCTCCATTTCAATCCTCCATTTTATTCAATTAGATGTGATTTTCTTTATCTCTCTGTTTGGTGTTTTACAGACAAAAACAATTCGCAGAATTAATCTAAAAAAGCAGACATTAAACACTTTCTTCTAAAAACTTTTTGCATTTAAACCTTTAAGGCTTATATTGCATGACATTGAAATAATATTTTATTATCAGTCTTATCAAGGATTTGTATAGAATCTAACTATACAAATCCTTGTTCTTTTCACATATTATATGACCTTAATAAAAGTTTCCTATATATATGATTTTTGACAGAAATTTTCTTACTTAATAATTGAAGAATTCGTTCTTTTTGACACATTTAAAATTGCTGCCGTAAATGTTATTTTGCGCGACGTCAAACTTTGAAATATCGGAAAAAGATGCATTTTTTTTCGAGACTTAACCATAAGCTTAAGGGCATACGATACAGTTACAGGGAAGGTAATGACGTTGCTAACGTAATTTGTTATTTTCGCGACGTCAAACTGTGACATATCGGGAAAAGATGCATTTTTCGACAGATTTTTATCATTCAAACTGATTTAATTTTAAAAAGAGTTCATGGACCCCTATTTTTCAAAATGGCATTTTGTTTCATTTTGCAGGGAGATTATGTGACCCAAATTTTATAAAACTGTAAATAGAGGATTTTTTTAATTTTGATAAACATGCAGTAAAAAATGACGTTTTTTCCTCAATTCATGAACATTTGATAAATATGAGTTATTTCTGAATAACAAAATGTATATTTATTTAGGATATTTATAAAATACAGAAATTACCGATTACTTAACAAAAAACAATTTGTGTTTATCTATTATAACAAAAAAGTTATGTCTTTCTTTCGAAAAAGAAATTACGGCCACAAATCTGAATTTTGAGCAAATATACAAAATTTCGACCTCATTTTACTCAAAAAGTAGCACATGAAGGTATATTTTTTATTACATAATTGATTTAATCAGGTAAAAAATAGACTATATGCAAATTTTTTCATGAACTTGTAAATACATTATCAAAACTGTATCGTATGCCCTTAAAGGGAAACTCCGCAAAAAAATCAAAAATTGATATTATGTCCATTCTGTTTAAAAATGCTAAAATTCATTGATATTATTAAAATTTTATTCTGCTAGACAAGAGATCGCCATCGATTTCAAAATTAGAGTATCAATTCTCTGCGTGTCGCCAATTTGACCATCTTTTCCGTTTTTTAGCCACGATATTTCTATGAACCTCAAAAGACCAAAGCAGTAACCTAATGCAGTCGTAATTGCGAGTGGATATCTTGTCAATCGTACGGTTGTATTATCCGACTTACTAATTTGAGACGGAACATGTTTTTTTTTTTGTAAATAACCACGGTCTGCATGTTGTTTTCAACTGTTTATATGGGAATTGGTTAAACAGTCATAGTTCAAAGTCATACATGATTGTAAATAAGTGTTCCGTGAAAATTGATTTTGAAAATCTAATTTGTTCATAATTCTTTTATGTAATAAACTTATTTTAATAAATTCAGACCTTCCCTTGTCTGATCACCAGCATGGCTAAAGGTAATTACTCCCAAAGGTATTGTGAGGTGAAACGTCCAGGTATTCAAGCGATTTCCTGTCGGGTGTATAATATACATCTCTGTCTTGCGTGTCCGATAGTGATATATACAAGTCAATATTACTGAAACTCATACGCTTCTTTATAAATAACATTTCTGGTGTAAAGAATATTATTTATAAAAATCTAAATAATTTTAAAAAAAAGATTTGATAAAAATCTGTTTACACATTTTTTTCCAAGGTTAAATTTGAGAAAATGTAAGTACTCGTCTCGTTGTCAAAAGCTAAGGACAGTGTGGATTATGACATTAAATTGGTTATGGTTTTTTTTTAATTATCGTTCAAAATGTGTGTCTACGGTGATTGACACAAGAACCCCTTCATACTTTAGTACGAGAGTATAGAATGTAAACATTCAATATGGTTGTTTTGGAAATCTTTTATTACAGATTGACAACTCATGGTTCGATATGCATGTAATATTTGCCACATGACGCCCATATTTTTTTCTACCATCATCATCTTATTCTTTCATATTGCTGTAAACATCGATGACCAGTTTACACCCAAAAAAAATGGGAGTGATGTACATTAACACAAGGATATTACTTAGATAGTGGCAGATTGTCAAAACAATGAATTATGATAGCGTCTGACATTGCTGAGTTATGTGCAATTATTAGTCTGTCGAGAAAAAACAATAAATAGTTGTGATAAACAATTATGTCAAGTCGCCCCAAGGATACTCGTCCAATTCGAAATTTTATTGTTTTTTCTCTATGAAATTATGACAACTATTTTTGGAACAGTACACTTTTGACTAGTACACATAAAGAGAACGCAAAGACAGTCTATATGAGGTTTTGTAAGGGGATTATGATTTTTTTTCAAAAAATTTACTTTTTCGTGTGCCATGTTAGTCAACTTGGTAAAAAGTTTGAAAATTTTAAGCCGTCAGATTCGATAAAAGTTTGTGATTTTTAAGATTACTGACCAATAAATGTTCAAACAATTTTTTCCAGGAATGTCGGGCTAAATTTGAAAAATAATGTTTTATCTAAGCTGTAAAGACTTTTCGCCGTATCAATTATTTAAAACCGTTTTTTTTACATTCAGGCTATTAGTATTTACACGATGTTTCATATTTACTTTATTATATGTTTCTTCTATGCAATATCACAGTCAGGGGTATTTCTAATTACAAAATGTGCAAAAACAGTGAATGATTTTTACCTTCTAGTTTTTTTTACATTTTTTAGGTTACCCCAAAATTGGTCATATCCAATATACCCTTAACATTAAATGAAACTGTTAATTTCATTAAGATTTTGGCAGATGATGCATGGACCCCTAACTATTCAATGATGTAAATATAAGGAAAATTAACGAGAGAAAAATGTTGGTTTGGTGTTACCCTTAATTTGTATGGTGTCGTCGGACTTTACGTTCAGAATTCAACTCTCAATACCTTCACGTCATTTCATTATCTTATCATGATGTTCACATCGTGGGTTGAACACTTTTAAGTATTCTAGTGTTTTTGTTGGTATGGATAACAACATTTTGTACCATGAAAGTTATGACAGTATATGCAAATACGACCTTACGTCCATTATCACTGCTAACGAGCATCGATGTATTCTATGACAAGTTGTGCTTATTGACTGAATCGTGTATGATACTGGACTCTTGCATTGATGTACATACATTTTTAGTTCAGTGGCAGACCAACTGAATTATGCCCACGTTTTTAAGTTTTATGGTATAAACAAACAAGTGTGACTAACTAAAAACTTATACATGTATTTGCGCTACGGATCATGAAAATTAGTCTATATTTTTTTGTCATCTTATTTTTTCTGACATATTTATTGAGTGTTAATTCACGTGCATAAGTGTTGGTAATCCTCGAAGGGCATAAACGAAATGTAATGTGCATTCTACAATACGTTAATTTTTTAATATTAAAAAAATAAAATGTGCTAAATAGAAACTAAAGCTCATATCGTGAAAAATGATATAAGAGATAGGAGAGGTAGATTTAAAATCGAAAGATTGAATTTCTAATGAATACCATAATGGGTATTTCTTCCTCGTTTGAGTTCTCAGAGAGGAAAACAATATTTGTGAAATAATAGACAAATTATTAACATATTAATGAACTCATAGTGAACGAACTCGTAAATGATATCAGACCATGACTATAAAATACGTACACAATTTCTATGTTGCTTTAACACTGACTTCATTTTTATCGCTAGTTTTTCACGTGTGTTTAGGCTTAAATCTGTTTGTTCATTATACGATTCGCCCAATGTTTTTGCTGCTTCTATCATTTCGTATAAGAATGTGTCAGAAAATACACTGTGTTGTTCGCTGTAAAAAAGGAAAAAGATGAAGTGTCAAGAAATAATGGTACAATAATTTATAAAAGCGTATATGTAAAATGTCCTTTTTTATTTTGATGATTCTACAATTTTTCATTGTCTTCGATTTCAAAATTGTCTTCTCAAATTACTTTCCTGTTTTTATATCTTAAGTCACTTTCTTCATCATGTATTTCGTTTAACTAATCAATGATTGAACATGTGAATACCACAGTCTACCTTTGCTTAAAGTTGTTACAAAAAAAAGATATTAGCAGAAACACAATACCTGAATAACAGTTGGGGTTATACAATAAAATGTGTCCACAAAATTACAGATCTCCAAGGTAGATTTGAATAGGGGTAATTCAATTGATTTGAAACGAATTGATCAGTACAGAGACTTATTTCAAATTGTTAAGGTCTAGCCACTTCAGCTTGAAGTTTTGGTTCATTTGGAATATATGTCCTAAAACTTTATAAACACTCGGTAAATATGTTAGGTTTAAAGATTAAACAAAATATTTGGTAAAAATTCATATAATTAAAAAAGTGTAGATCATTTCGTACATAGCATACATGCATTAGGCACAGTACTTTGATTGGTAATTCATTGTAGATGTATAAATAAACAGCCGCAGCTATTGTACATGTTTATCATTCTAATTTGCGTAAATTTGCGTAAGTTGTAGCTATTCATCCGAACTACTCTCCTGCAAGTTTGAGGTTAAGGTAACTTAAAAACCAGGTTTAACCCCAAATTTCCTTTGTAAAATGTATTAACAAAGTGAGGAATATGACAGTTATTTTTTACTTGTTACATTGATTGATAGCATGTGCATTGTCTGTTTAATTGTTTTTGACAAATTACATGAAAAACATACTTAAAGTCAATATTGTACGAACTTGCGTTTTGGCATACTAATTTTATATCCCTTTGAAAGGAAGTCTGCAACAGTACCAGAACCGTCTATTGCCAACATATGAATTTCCCGTTCCAATGACTTTATAGCAGAATGAAACGAATTTTCTTCACCTCCAACGATAATCGTTATAAATGGGATCTTTGAATGTTTACTGCACGCTATGATTAAAATGAGAATATTAAACATTAAATGAAATCATTTTTTACTAAATATCAATCGAGTAGTTGCTAATCTAATCAATCTTCATACTTTTATATATTTAAATCATGCTCTATAAATTGATATAAAATATTATTACCGTCTCATTCTGGTAGATAAGGTTTCATGTTAAACATGCTTCATACACTTTATGAATCGAAACCGTGTGATACATTTTTGCTTTAAAGTGTTTTTAACAGGACATAATTATTCAAAAAAAAAAAAAAAAATGAAAAAATAATGTCATTGCTTATTATTCCCTAATGTAGTATCGTATTTTAATATCAACGATAGATTACACGCTGATATCAAAATATCTTTCCATACAGAGTGCAGTGGTTCTTACAAAAATGTACATAATCTCAGTCTATTGACCATTTTACATAAATTACTCGGTTTTTTTTTAACTTTGGGTTTATTAACAATCTACAAGGTTAACTCTTTGTGTGATTTATGTGCAGTTAATATTGTTTTCTCGAAATTATCACGTCATGAAAAGTTTATATCTTCACAAATAAATATTTACCTTTTACTGTTGAAATTAAACATTACCAGGTTATAAAATGGATCATAAAAACAAAGTTTGTTGGCCCACCCACACATTGAAAAATAAATGTTGTATCTACATTATTCTAATTTAAATGCTTATGGTATAATGGGCTTCACTAATATCAAGTTTATGCTCCCAAAACATATTTTCAACATTCAATTTTTCTTTTCAAAGTTTTCTTGTTTATTAATTTCATTTAATGTGTTAGTAATTATATTGTGCAAGGACATTTATTAACCAGCCTTACCTGTGATGTAATGTTCCAGGTCATTTTGGTTCAGCTGAATATGTGAGACATTTGATGTTGGTCTGCTTTGTTCCTGTAGTAGTGCACGTTTGAATATAAAAAATATAAAAAAGAAAAAAATATCGTATGATTTAATAATATATTCATCATCATTTCAGATAATGCGATTTTTTTCTTCTAACAAGTCTTATTCATCTTCTGATTATTTAGCGACATTATGCTAATCAACAAATAGTAGAAAGACTATAAAACCAAGTTATTATAATTAAAATGTTGTTTTAATTTATATATAAGATATAATGTAGTATACAAAAACAATACCAAAATATCGTATGGTGCAAAATCAATTTGATATCCTTATGACATATCCATATAGCATATGTCTTATGTGATTCTTGTTTTACGTAGAAATCAAAGACTACAAAAACTCTTTCTCAAATAAAGGAAACCAAAATGTTAAAACTTGACCTTCTACTGGAATGAACACAAATATTGTGAAGACATCTTTGTCGGTGCATAAACAATTATCAAATTACCGTAAGTAACGATAATATATTGCTTAAGTTTAGGTGTCATTCCAAATAAATATAGAACATAACATACAGTTGCATACGAAAAAGGTCAACATTATTTCCTATAAGAAAATCAATCCTGCAGTCCATTGCTGTAAAACGATTGTGAATCATAGACCTATGTCTTTAATGTTTCATAGAACCATTCTATTTCATATAGGGTTTGTATAAAATGTTTTGAAAAATTGAGAAGGTCACATGGCAGAAATAGAGAAGAAAAGGATGAATAAGTTCCAGTGATTGTGACTATGTTATCTGTTTGTCTTTTTTTGTTTTTAGCACTAGCGTTATCAGTTTTTTTTTTTCGATTTGTTGTTTTGACTGTTCCTCTGGTAACTTTCATCCCTCTTTTACATGTAATGCAATGTTATATTATGTGCAAATGTGTATTTAGTTCTGAACAGAATAAACATGTGGGCATGTCAAGTATATTTTTATATATATAAAACAAAGACCTTTTCGGCATAATTTGTTTTCATCAGTGCAAATTTAACAAAGACCAATAATGTGGTAAATGGTGATGTTCTACTCATTATGTGAAGCTGCATTTGCTTCTTTGACCTTGTGTGTAATCAAATTTGTTAAAATTTGTTGAGGCTATTCCAGTGACATATTTTAAACACAAAATGTTGTTCGTAAATGGAGTCTTAAAAAACAATTTTAGAAGAACTTTGCTTTGAACCTGTTAAATTATACTTTCTAACTTGTTCAGGCTTATGTGAGAATCTATTTTATGATTTTTTTATTACCACGTTATTATCTTAAACCTATCTTATTTTCATATATTCTTCATTTAAATTGGGCGACAGGTTCTAGGTTTTTTTTTTTTTTTTTTTTTTAAAATGGCTACCAACATGACCAACCAATCTTCTTTTTTTACAATTTACCACTGCGAAAAAATGTTTTTCTTGTACAAATGTAAGTTATCGTCGTATTTTTCTAAAGCATTCGATAAGGTTTCACATTCTTTTTTAACTAATAAGCTTCATCATTACGGGATACAGGGGGGATTAAATTACTGGATACAAAATTTTCTTAGCAATCGCAAACAGGCAGTAGTTCTAGAGGGGGGGAAATCTGAATATGTTGCAGTTGAGTCAGGGGTTCCACAGGGGTCAGTTCTTGGACCAAGTCTCTTCTTGTACTATATTAATGACATTCCAACTGGTCTAACATCTACAGTACGTTTATTTGCAGACGACACAATAGTTTATTTGGCAATTAAATCAAACTCCGATGCATTAACATTACAAAAAGATCTAGACAAACTTCCATCGTGGGAAACTACTTGGAAAATGGCATTCCACCCAGATAAGTGTAATGTAATTTCAGTCACCAGAAATAAAAAAAAACAATCACATTTAACTACACATTACACAATCATTCATTAGAACATGTAACAACAGCAAAATATCTGGGGGTCACCATCAGTTCCAAATTTAAATGGGATGTGCATATTAACAACATATGCAAGAGAGCTAATCGCACACTAGGCTTTCTAAGGAAGAACCTGAACATAAGTTCAACATCCATTAAAGAGCAAGCATATAAGTCCCTAGTAAGACCATCACTAGAGTATGCTTGCTCTGTTTGGGATCCATACTTACAACAAGACATAGATAGCATTGAAAAAGTTCAAAGGAGGGCTGCCCGTTTTGTTACCAACAAATACAGAAACACCTCAAGCGTTGGTAACATGTCACAACATCTTGAATGGCGCAGTCTCTCTGACAGAAGAAAAGACTCCAGATTGGTAATGCTTTACAAAATTGAACACAAAAAGGTTGCAATTCCTAAAAATAATTAATTAATTCCTCAAAAAAGACAAACAAGACATTCTAATTCGAACAGCTTCCAAATTCCATCCTGCAAAACACAGTACAGAAAAGAATCATATGTTCCAAGAACTATTACCGACTGGAACAAACTACCAGATAACATTGTAAAATGCTTTCAGTAGACTCTTTCAAATCTTCAATCTCAAAGCTTCAATATTAATTACAACATCTTACTTTATTATACAAAACATTTTATATTTTTAATTTTTCATATTTTTAAAAAACTTGTACATTTTTTCAATCTATGTCTTGTTGTAAGTTTCCTCCTGTGACATAATCTTCAATTTGTTGAAGGCGGTCACTATATGGTAGAAGTAGAAGAAGAAGTATTTCAAAATTTTAATGTAGTGGATCTTTGGTTTTCATACCTTTTGTGTAGTTGTATTAAAATCCTTGTGCAAAACACGTGAATTACTTGTCGCATTGTTCCCTCCAGTCACATCTTCCACAATATGTCCAATGCATGTAGATTCTCCTTCAGTGACTATCCAAACATCTTATATGAAACAAATTATAGATATTGTTATTGCAGTAATGATAATGTGAATCAAAATAATAATGATTATGTTTATCCATATAAATTTAGTGGCAACATATTAATCATTGCGGTTGTTATTAAAATTGTTTTTTGAATTATCTTTACTATTAAACTAGAAGACTTCAAAGTGTGTGTCGCTTCTCTTCTTTCCACAATAAATTAATCAACACGCTTCTGTGTCCTATATGTACAGTGCATAGTCGCATTTATCATCCATTCATATGAGTATTCAGATTGAGTTATTTGGGTGAAAAACGAGGAAAAAGGCATCCGGATATTGCCCCGTCATTGGAAGAAATTTTAATTCAGATTAGACTTCCGGTTTGCGTTTTTTTTTGAATATACACATACTACGAATAAAGTGTATTTTAATTTCTATTGCTACCATTTTCAAGTTTACTATACTCAAATGCACTCATGTTTAGCGAAAGGTCCTACGACAGGATCAGTGAACAAAACTTAATTGGATCGACATGTGGGGGGTGGGGATTGATAGTCGTTTCTTAACAATCATACTGCATCTATATATCGTTGTATCATCGGATGGCTTCACCCAAAAAAATGGAGGCCATAGTGGGAAAACATTTAAGCACCGCAAGGGAACTAATGGTTAACAAAGAAAACAGCAATATAACTGAAAACTAGGAAATTAAAAACAAATTTTAACAATAATAAAGTCTTATGGCCAATCATTATTCTTATACATTAAGAACTCCGTGATGTCAATATCACTGAAATTTGCATTTTAAAATAATTAAATCCAAATTATCATTGTTTAAAGTTCAACTGATCAACCTTTTTTTTTAACGTTCTGATTATCCGTTTTAATGCACAACATGAAATAATGTCTTTCTGAACTAAAAATAAATGAATGCACGAAAATTTGCATTTTCGGAGTTTAACTAAGAGTATAATGAAAATGTTAAATATTCTACAGTTTTTGCTTCTTTGGAGGTAAACAGGCAATATACTCCGACTCATCCTCAAATGCATCAGGACCTACTGTGTCCATCTCAGTACACCCAAAACTAGGGGACTGCGTCGGATTGAAAACCGTCATCGGCAAAGGAGACCCTACTGGCATTCTTCTTTGGTTCATCATTAATGGCGATGCATTAAATTGATACGGCATTGGCATTGGTCCCATCGGATAATATCCATAGGTTGGCATATACTGTACGGGAGGAGCACTCGCGGAAGTTACTGTTGAACTAGTTGTAGTCGTCGTAGTTTGAGGGGTTTTGAATTTTGGAAACTCGACACCTCTCTCCTCCATGAATCTCTGGATTGGATTCTTTGGTTTTTCAGTAGGTCCGTGATTATTTTTTTTATATTTCTCCAAAATTTGACCAAAACACCTGGCAGTCGAGTCCAAGTCTTTAGGTATAATGCCCCGGTAATGTTTATCTAAAATTGCAATGTCAGGGTGAATTGCACCCATGGAAAGTTGTCTTAAACCAAAACTTCCTACTGGATAGTACTTATCTGTGTTTGTGTTTACAAGATGAGGTAACACTCTACTGAAAAATGTGTCGCATGTATTCTCGTATGTTTGATTTTTTAAATGAAGGTTTTGTTTCACCTTCTCAAGATCCTTGGTAATATTTTTGACTGTTGTGGATGCGTCGCAAAACTGCTTTTTCTCAACATCGTGCTTGTCAAGATCATTACACATCTGTGGACCTTCGCAAACTCCAAGTTCGCAATTCCGCTTCGTATGTCCTAGTCTCATGTGACACTGTCCACACTGAGATTTAGTTTTGTCAATCTTTATATTTGGATTGGTGAACTTTTTCTCTAAAGACTTGTGGTGTTCTTTAGCGCTTTCAAACTCCACACTTTTAACATGAACTTCATCTTCTAGCTCATCAATCAACAACTGTAATGGAGATCTGTACCCACTTTTGCGTAACTGACGCTTACAATCGGACTCAAGTGCTTCGACAGGATCTCTGCTGGATTCGAATAAGCATTTCGGTTCCATAACATCTCTCTTATCTGTTGAAAACCCACTAACTTGTGGTGAGCATCCGTCAAAAATTCTCAATTTCATCCGTCTCATGTATGTTCCCTCGATCTCCCTTGAGCATCTAAAGGCTTCCGATATACACGTATCACTAACAGCAATTATCCAGTTGTCTTCATCGTCGAGATATTGGATTCCAAACATTTTCCCTACTAAGCTAGGTATCCGACACTGAATGTCACTTTTTAATTCTTCATACGTGCATGGAGTTTCTGGAATATTGAACTTTCTTATTTTCGCAGGCCATACGTTACTTGAACTTGTGTCGTGTCCATGATCAAGATCTTTGTTCTGTGGCTGAAACTCGTACATCCAAAGCTACATTCGGTTATATGAGGGTGTGGATGGGGTTTACAAAACAAAATTATAAAAAATGTTTAAAAACTGCAATACGAGAGTATAAAATAAGAAATTAGAAGGATTAGAGAAAATTAGTAAAAGTAGATATAGAATAGCGAATAATGGGGCAAATATATAAAGAATACAGAAAATGACCTCAAACGTGAATTATAAAATACACAAATGAAAGACCCCACATTCAGATCAGACATTTTTAAATTGTTTAAGTAAGAAAGTTGTTACGAACAATGCATTAACATATTTAGGGATTTCATGAAATATATAAAAAAAAAAACACCAACAAAATATCATTTGAGCATACATTTTTTAATCACATCTGAAAAAGAGCACGAACTAAATCGATAAGTAGAACAAAACGAGACAACACAATTGACCCAATATAAAAAGTAGGAAACCTCAAAAATACCCCCCCCCCCCCGTTTTCCCATGAAAATAACAGATTACAGAGGCACAATTTCATTTAAATTTAGTTATACAATTATTTAAAAAAAAAAAAAATTGAAGCAGTTGCATAGTCCGAAAAATGTATATTTTCCTTTCTGTTAACCGAAACGTAATTAAATCAATTTATTATAAATTGTTTTAACCCCGTAAGATCAGTCATTTTTTTTTTGCGAAAATAAGAATAGAAAACAGTTATCCATGTACTAACCCGCCCATATTATTTAACTAAGCCAATCGCATACATCCATAAATAAGCTATTTCGCGCTCACTTAATAGTTGGCGCATTTTTGAATAGATTGGCAGAACCTTACATTATAATAATAATGGCAACAAAGAAAAATAGTTACAACCGGGAATACTTAGCAGGAAAGGCTACCGGGCGAGACATGATAAGTTTAATAGTACAGGATGATAGAAGCTGGTGCAAATTTGAAAACTGGTGAAGTACCAAGAGGAGTGTACACAAAAATCGCAGACAAATTTAAGATCAACAGACAATCTGTAACAAATTTCTGGAAGAGATATGTCTCAGAAGATTCAATATCACAGAAAAAGAAAGAAAAAACAATGCTTTGAAGAAGAAAATTAAATGAACCAGACGTCAGATTAATTGAATTTATTAAGAAAGAAAATCCCTCAATTCCAGCCAGGGAACTGAAGGATACGTTACTCCGTTATTCGCCTGCGAGTGCTAATGTAGATGTGTCAACTATTTATCGCACAATGTCCAGAGATCTTGATTTTACATTCAAACGATTATATCGTCCGTCCGGGGATAGATTTACACCGAGAAATATGAGATATACCTAAGCGTATTTAGACGTTTGCCAAACTAAAAGGCCACATCAAATCAAGTTCATGGACGAGAGCGGATTCAAATTAGTCACTGCAAACAGAAATTATGGGCATTCGAAAAAGGGGGAACAGTGTTTTGAAATAGGAAGATTTATTGCAGGTGCAAATTTTACTTTAAACTGTATTTTAATTTTGTTGACGGTCCTTCAAATTCAGAGCGTTATCTTAATTTTTGGCACGAGGCAAGTTTGTCACAGTACTGTTATGGCCGACCGACCTTTTTACCGGGAGATTTGATAATTGTTGATGATTGCGCCATCCACCACAATCAATCTGAGAGAATCCTTAATACTTTCTTTAATATGCAAGGCATTGATTATGGGTTTCTTCAGGTATACTCACCGGATCTGAATCCCATAAAATATGTTTTTCAAAAATTAAAACTGTTTTAAAACAAGAAAGATTTAAGAAACTTGTCAGCAAAAGCCTTAAATTAGCCGTGATAAAAGCCATTCAGGAAATAAATCAGTCTGATATTCAAGGATTTTATAGACATACCGGCTATTTTAATGTTTAGCCATTTTGTTTTGTTTCATTGCAACAGTGAGTAGTTGTAGTAAATTCTTTTGTAGTCACGTGAGTTCATTGATGAAATTAAATCAATACTATGATTGTTGTGTTTATCTTATTGGCCAATGAAATCGATCGATACATTTCAATTTCTTCAATACAAACAACTTTGTTAGTAGTGATCGGGCAATCGCTAAACATAAGTGCATTTGAGTATATCCACGGCGGTCACAGAGTTTATTAAATAATGGGTCTGTATACTATACTAATGATCACCATGGATCGATTAGTAAACTCAGAATTGACAGTAAAAACACGTTTTGATTTATTCATATAGTAATAAAATTGAGAATGGAAATGGTAAATGAGTCAAAGAGACATCAACCCGACCATATAAAAAACAACAGCAGAAGGTCACCAACAGGTCTTCAATGTAGCGAGAAATTCCCGCACCCGGAGGCGTCCTTCAGCTGGCCCCTGAACAATTATATACTAGGTCAGTGATAATGAACGCCATACTAATTTCCAAATTGTACACAAGAAACTAAAATTAAAAAAATACAAGACTAACAAAGGTCAGATGCTCCTGACTTGGGACAGGCGCAAAAATGCGGCGGGGTTAAACATGTTCAAGAGATCTCAACCCTCACCCTATACCTCTAGCCATTGTAGAAAAGTAAATGCATAACAATCGCACATTTAAAATTCAATTCAAGAGAAGTCCGAGTCTCATGACAGAAGATGTAACCAAAGAAAATAAACAAAATGACAATAATACATAAATAACAACAGACTGCCAGCTCCAGACTTCAGTTAAACTGATTGAAAGATTATGATTTCATCATATGAATATCAGGCACAATTCTTCTCGTTAGGGGTTTAGTATCATACTTTCATAACATATATGAAAAGAACATGCCCGTGTCATGCCAACATGTAATGAATGTTCATGATATACAGATAAGGGCTAAAATAATTCATGTAAACTTTTGATACCTTTTTTGAAATTCTCTAGTCATTAAATCTTTTACAAAATTCATTGATTACAAAAAAAAGAAGATGCGGTATGAATGCCATGTCACAGTTGAGACAACTCTCCACAGAGAGACCAACAATGTATTAACAACTATAGGTCACCGTACGGCCCATAACATCAAGCAAAGCCCATACTGCATACTCAGCTATAAAAAGCTCCGACATGTCGATGTAAAACAATATAAACGAGAAAACTAGCGGCCTTATTTATGTACAAAAAATTAACGAAAAACAAATATGTAACACATAAACAAACGACAACTACTGAATTACAGGCTCCTCACTTTTATGTTTATTACATTCTAAAGGTATTTTCATATTGAAATTGATAGACAACCAAAAATTGGGAATTTTGAAAATAAAGGAGGAGGAACAAAAAAAAAACATTTATCTGTCCCCAATAACCTATGACTAAGGATACTTTTGCTAAAATTCTCCAGTCATTCAATATTTTTTACAAAATGCTTCCAACAACACTTTACACACTTTAAACTACGCTCTTACTGCCCGCGATATCGCGGGTGTGTTCTAGTATGTTTTAATTTACTATTTTCTTCCATAATATATATTACTTTTTAAAAATGAAAATTATTTAAAACACGACTTAGTCTGCTATTATGTAACGATAGCATTTTAGGCATACTATTATTTGTCTACTTCCTGTTGTTACATACCTTATTTTAGGTTTCCAAGCTAAATTTAATAACTTATGCATAATACATTATGTTATCAATAACTCAGAGATGGTACAGTAACATTTATCAAATTTTAGAAAAGTGTGGTCTTCACACGAATTGTAAATGAAAAGATAATAAGGACGCAGGCAGGTTAAAACATCTTTTTACTGTGTTTTTGTAGAGGATATATTTTTCCAGTTTCTTAAGGAAGTTAGTCAGTACTTTATGATTGATGTCAATTGCCATTCATCTGTTCAATTTGTTTACCAACACTGGTTTTGTAAGTTTTATTCAGTGTTTTAACTCATAAAAACAATTGGGATCTCAAGGAAAGTAAAATCTGGTGATTCATAACATTTGATAATGTTAATTGTTTCTAATTTTAGGACATTAAATAGATATCATTGCATGAACAACAAGTAAATGACAGTAATCATATGAACTGATCAGCTGTATGGTTGACCAAGACAACTTGTTGAAGGCCGTAATTTGAACTATAATGGTTTATTTTTACGAATAGTGACTTTGACGGAGACATGTCTCATTGACACTCATGCCGCATCTTCTTATACCTTTGTGTGTTTTTATATGAAATAAAGTTTGCATAGTTTATTTCATAAATAGTATGATTTTATTTTCAATAGTATCACATCTTTATCAACTCAAACACCAATATAATCACAAGAGCTATGTTCGAGGGATTATATTGGTTGATAATTGATACTGTGTATGATATCAACAAAATGCAATATTAAGTACACTTTATTATGTACATGATCCGCGAGTAAAAATTATCTCTCTAATGTATTAATTTTCATTAGACATAACTGATACATATAGAGTATGTTAAGGGTTTGAAAAAGCATTGCTGCTGTTGCTCATGTCGATTACATAAAGTCATACAGATTAAGGACCTGTTAAATCCTTTGCATACATGACTGAAATTGAAAATAATACGAATGGCGGATACAGCATCATTATCATCAATTGTACAGCACTATTGACATTGGTCGTATTATGTTTACAAGTTACTTGTATTTTCTTCAAGATAAATACAAAGTTACATTTACTATCAGTAGAATCGTGTGCCAAGTAATG
The DNA here is from genome assembly GCF_036588685.1 of Mytilus trossulus. NCBI lineage: Eukaryota > Metazoa > Mollusca > Bivalvia > Mytilida > Mytilidae > Mytilus > Mytilus trossulus. The sequence continues at coordinate 1,954,440 of NW_026963295.1, forward strand.
TGGATTTTTTTCTGCGGAGGGGTGATCTGTTTAGTTAATAGTAAGTTTAAAACTTTTTTTCAACAGTGTTTTTGGAGTTCTGGTATATAAGCATTTTCTGGGTTTATTGACCATTTTGTATACACATGAAACCATTGCAACAGTTAAATATATGTCTTAGTAAGAGAAAAGTAAAGGCCCTAAAAAGAGATGAAAACTTACCTGTTGTTTGAATAAATTCAATGAGACCACTTTTAAGTTGATTCTTGACCATCTCATTTGGCAGATAATTATCCGACTCTCCTATGATAGACAGTAGTGCAACTGGGCTGTCTCTTGTTCTTATTTGTTTATTCTCGGATAAATTTGTACACTGAAAAATGAAAGTGATAATAAATATGATTATTATTGATATACTGACAATTAACTTTTTTTTATTCGAACGTCACTGATGAGTGTTTTGTAGACGAAACGCGCGTCTGGCGTTTAGAATAAATTTATTCCTGGTATCTATGATGAGATTGTTTGCCATAGACATTTAAAAGACATTTCTATCGGGAGTTACAAAATAACTATATGACGCCTGTAGAGCACATACATATGTAATTTGTCACCACTAAACAAGTTTCAAGTTCATGGTTATCAGTTATCATTCTTAGGATACAATGTGTCTCAAATAACTAGAAAGTAAAATCATAAAAATACTGAACTGCGATGAAAATTCAAAACGGAATCAAATGGCAAAATCAAAAGCCAGACACAAACACATCAGACGAATTGATAACAACTGTCATAGTCCTGACTTGGTACAGGCATTTTCTTATTTAGACATATTTTCTTCGGAATTTAGCCACACCAAGAAACTCCTGAAATGAAACTCTTATCAACTTATTGTCCCTGTTCAGATAGTTTTGACTGTGTAATTTACAAGTGACAATAACCTACTGTTATATAGAGGCTATTATTCAGTTGTTGTCCTTTGTTTTTCGTTTATTGTTATTGTTAGTACATAAATAAGGGCCGTTTATTTTCTCGTTTGAACTGATCAAAATTTGTCATTTCGGGGCCTTTTAAAGATGATTATGCAGAATTGGCTTTTCTTATTATTGAAGGCGTCACGATGATTTATATTTTTTAATGTCTGTGTCATTTGGTCTATTGTGAATAGTTGTCTCATTGGCAATCATACCACATCTTCTTTTGATGATAACATTGAATTTGGAAGGAATTTACTTTTAAAATATTATTTTGTTTACAGGATATATAGACAGTCACTGTTCATTGTCTTTAGATATCAGCTGTATTTGTACGAGGCTAAGAAGCAGGTATATTACGAGCTTCATTTGACAATTAGTTTTGTATATTGTTTTGGCTGTGATGGACATAAAAACTTACATGTATTGCAATTATTTTCGATTTTAAGATGTTGAGCTGTAATATTTACATCACACATTCACCTAAAGACGGGATCACAGAAAAGAGTATCGAATGGTCAAGAATAATACATCGCTCAAACTAAATAGTTATGTATGATAACATCACAAATTTGAAAGCAAAAAAAAAATACCAAATCATTGATCAATTTTTAACAGAGGAAAATTATTTGTCCTTTCCGTTTAAATTTTAACCTAGCAAATAGAGTTCACCCTGTTGTTCATGTTTGTCTGTAATCAGAATATGAGTTTGATTCCAATTTCTCTAAATAAATGCTTGGAATCAAACGAATGTAAATAAATCAATGGTTCACATAAGATTAAGCAATACGTCATTGGAATGCGACTGCAATACACAGTTTGAGGTAACGAGGACAGAGGGTCAACACTCGTCAACAGCAATACACAAACCAGTCCGGAAGATAGTGATGTCTGTTAGGCTATATCTGAATGATAAGACACTCATTGTAGGATACAATATGTTAATGCACTCTTTCGATTTTTAAAAGATTTAAGTTCTTTATCAATGATTGATTTTTTAGAACACATTATATTCACAAGTCGTCATTGCTTGCATCAAACAGGTTATGTCAATGGTAAGACAGTCAGGTACACAAAGCAAAACAGAAAGTGAGACAGAGAGCGAGTAGAAATATTTTGATATACATACTAGTGGACATCGCGATCTATTTTGTGAACAATATTCAGACGAAAACGTCATTGTTTCTTTTTTTCTGGACCTAAAATTAAAGTAAAACAGTTTTTAATACTACAGAATGTCTAGAATAACTGCATGCATGTTGCACCAGCAAATCCAAGTACGTCACATCTGATTGCAAATGAAAAAGGGTCGAAAAGAAAATATTCCCTTTGATTTTAGAGTTGTAGAAAAAATAGCCTTTTCCCATTCCATTCTCAATTTTATTTACTTCATTGAAGATAAAGTCATATGCATATATCTTGGGTGTTTCAAAAAACCATTCTTTTCTCTATTTGGTGTTTCTATGAAAGATTATGGAGACCAGAGTTAAGAGGTGAAACAAAGATAATTTAGGCACAATGTTTTGAAAAGTGACTATTTAACACAGACTAATACCGGACAATCAATTTTGGTATTACACCTTTATATCTCTAAAAGAAAGTATAAGTTCAACTAAAACTTAATGTTAGGAAATTGCATTAATCCCAAAGAAAGTTTCTCGTGTTGATTAATATGATAAGCACTGCAAACAATGAATGTATCAATCGCCTCGATAATGTACAATAAATAACATAAATAAACAGACTCAAATTAAATTTTACCACTGTTTTATAATGTTGTTTATGCTGTTGATTATATTCTTTTCAATTGTGATCTTATTCAAAATTTATTAGTGTTTATCTTGTAAGGGAGGTAAAGGTAACAGTGGTGGTGGAAATTCATTAATCAATTGAGAAAAAACAAACAAATCCGGGTAACAAACTAAAACTGAGAGAAACGCATCAAATATAAGAGGAGAACTACGACTCAACATAAACACAACATTAAATGTAACACACACAGAAACGAACTATAATATAACAATGGTCATTTTCCTGACTTGGTACAGGACATTTTAAGAAAAAAAGAGGACTGAACTTGGTTGTATGGCATACGAAACCGCCCACCTTTAAGGCAATGTTAAATATAACATTGAAATAACAACATTACATGACAGGACTATAATACAAATAAATGGGAAAATATATAACACATCTAACAAAAGGAAAGCCTGTCATTGAATGGACGATATTTCACACAGTGCCATTAAAAATAAAGAAATTATAATTTAGAAAAAAAAATAATGGCAGTCCAAATTAATAGCAAAGGGCACTTTGAGAACTTTTGAATGCTTTTTAGCTCTGATTCCTTGCCCGGCTGTGTCTGTACTTTTTCAAATAGTTTGGCCTCGAGTATTGCACCACTCAAGCAAATGCTCATAAAGTACAGAAACATTTGTATTTTTTGTGTTATTAAAGAGTATTTTTGTAATTCTTTATGATATATATTTTTGGAAAATATTTTTTGTCAAAATTAAGGTTTTATATAAATTTATTTAATAGCACAATCCATTTTGTACTTAAATCCTACAGAATATTTTAAATATCGTTGAAACCCAGAAGTATCATTATTCAGGATGTAACAAGTAAAACAAATACATTTAGAAAAAACAATGAATTAAAAGAAATCAAAATACAACAATCAATGTGTTATCGGCGCTGTAATCATATTCAGTTTTTCATTAGGAGATTGAAAAGATTCAATTACAATCATTTAAATTCATTTACAGGTTATCAGCAATGTTTTCGCAACGCATGACATGGTAAGCATGTGTTTTAAATACTTGTTTGTGGATGATGACGGTATATTCTAGATTTATTTCGTGTAAGTTATAAATAAAGAATTAGTACAAAAGGATTGACAGCAAATGGATACTTTGGATAGAAAAACACTAAGACACTCTAGTTGACTGTAATGTTGAAATAATAATTGCTTTTACTTTCCTTTGGTGCATTGTGTGTCTTTATAATACAAAAGCACCTTTTCTAAGTATCGCTCCTACTAGAATCACGATGATCTCATTAAACTTGTATTAAGTTCACAAACGAACAGAAACAAAGAATGCACAAAATATAATTAATCAATCAATGATGAACAATTGCGAATAATCTGCAAACCAATTATAGAAAAATGACTCAGTATAATTAAAAAGTATGTTCAGTTATATTGCAGAAAAGAATATTTGTCCGTTTATTAAGCTTATAACATAATGTATTGTATTTTTAATTTTTATTACACCTTACGAGATCTATGATAGACAACGTTGTACTCACAAATACAGGTTGTGCGATATATTTGTCGTTTTACTTACTGAAATAAAAATGAAAATACATGTAGCTGTAAAGATACTATTGAATGTACCATGCATGCAAAGATTGAAGTCATTGCAAAACATTGGTATGCATATTACTTATATACACTCTTTATTTTTTCATTTTTTAGATTACTTGAAATACAATGTATGGCTTACATGTTCGTCGTACGAATATTTGCATGAATTGTTTAAGTCTCATAACATATAGGGTATGAACTGTAGAAAAGAAAGAACTACTCTCTTAAAATAATATTTTAATCTTAAATGTTTATTTCAAATGATGTATTTAATAACAAAACTAGTTGTTCAGATCAGAATTGATTAACTTGTGACTGAACAACTACTGCACTAACATTACCTTTCTCGATCGTGTACTTGATGCGTCTCTCTTGTTTTCGTTCACTTCACTCCTACTTGAGTCCAACGAATAACTTCTCGGTGGAAGGGGTGAAGGTCGAAAGAAAATTGTGTTCTCCATATTTGAAGTCCAATTACAGCTATTCTAGAAGATATGCTTAATGCATTAATCATTCAAATGCATTCCCTACTCTATATAGAAAAGAAGATTGTGTGATTGTCATTGAGACAACTGTCCTCAAGAGACCAAAATGACATAGACATTAACAATTATAGGTCACCGTACGGCCTTCAACAATGAACCAAACCCATACCGCGTAGTCAGCGTTGAAAGGTCCTGATATGACAATTTTAAACAATTCAAATGAGAAAAACTAACAGCCTTATTTATATAAAAAAATGAACGAAAAACAATTATGTAACACATAAACAAAAGACAACCACTGAATTACTGGCTCCTGACTTCGGACATGCACATACATAAATAATGTGGCGTGGTTAAACATGTTAGCGGAATCCCAACCCTCTCCTAGCCTAGGACAGTGGTATACCAGTACAACATAAGAACGAACTATAAAAATCAGTGTTGAGTTGGTAACCTTTTAGAATAAGATTATTTAAAGGAGCAATAAGTTTCTTTAAAAATTAGGATTTTCCATCCCGTTTGAAATAAGTACAACCAAACTTTAAAACGAAATCTTTATATCTATGGAAAAATTTAGCATAGGTTTTAATTATTTTATGGTAACGGTATCTCTGGTTTAACAATTTCCCAGTAATAAATAGATTGCGATCGTTAAAATTAAAAACATCAGAACAGATACGGGCCTAGCGAACGAGCTGTGAAATATAAACACCGCAAGATGGTGCCGAAGGAACATCACCATCTAAAAATGGAAAGTTTACACTAGGGAACGAAAAATCGAGTCTTTTGTCGTAAATTTTAGTGTGAAGTTTCACGTTTAAAACCGAAATATCTAAATCTCGGAGAGGATACCACACTTACAATGTATAAAAACTTAACTTTTTAATTACAGACACCCTTTTGCTGAATCTCAATATAAATGACCTAATTTCAACCCTCCTGGTTGCAACTGTGCTAGTTTCTTATTTATTTGTGTTAATGTACCGATTTTGTCAGTTACTGTCGATGACATGTACTATATCAATAACACTTTTGCTATTAAGGCCTGCAATATCGTGAGCCTAGATCAAATAATATAAAACCAAAAAAAATCCATTAAGAAAAAAACTGCACGACAAACAAAATACTTTCACCTTCCAAATTATGAAATTTCAATTACAATGAAGTGGCATTTCAGTAGTGTCTGCATTAAAAGAAATCGTCAGGCGTCTCAGGCTTTTGTTTATACGCCTATTTTAGTGTGACATCCATTTTCACTTTACTTGTATACAGGTTTTTTTTTGGCATCTGATGACCACCTCCGAGTTTGGGTTTTATCGCTGCGTTGGCGAGAGACCCATTAGTGACCTTCGGCTGTTATCTGCTCTTTGATTGGTGTCTCTTTGACATATAATAAGTGAGTACAGATTGTATGTTTAACAGAATAATTTCATTTATGAAATCCAGATATTGTAGCTACATTTATAACACAATAACTGTAATATTCCTATAATTAACGACCGATAAGTTAGGAGTTATAAAGCTTTTTAAAGATATGAACTCCATATTTGCAATGCTTCATTGTTACATTTTAAATGAGAAATATTTTGTTATTGTATGTTTACTAAGTCTTGTAAGTAGAAACAGTGTTCTTTTCTTTAGTATTTTTAACCCATAAAACTAGCACAAACGTGAACTATTTTCTGTTTTGTAAATTAAGTCGTTGAAAGTTGGTATAGCTATGGCATATGTAGCGCATCACATTGCTTTTGTTTTCTATTTATTAGTTTTTACTCTTACTGCTTGTTTTAAAACGTAAATTAACAATTTTATCAAAAACCGAGGAAATCAAAACGAAAGGTCCTAATCATATGGCACAATTTAAATCTTAAAAACCTCAAACAAATGAATTACACCTGTTATTTTCCGTTCCTGGTACAAAAATTATCTTATGTATAAAAATGTGGATTAAAAAAATATAACTAGCTTTATCTCTTGAATGGCAGTCGCATACAATTCCATTATGTTGACAACGAGTTGTGAAGAAAACGGACATGTACAGAGACGTCACCTGTACAAAATTTTGTAAATTAAAAACGTAATTAAAATATGTAAACAAACTCGAAGGCGCCCCGAAATGGTTAACAGATCATGTGGCACTCATCGTGTTGCTCATGTCAGTACAAATCCGGTTATCTCTGTATGTAATCTTTGATGACAAAATAAAGGATTGTGGTGATGATAATTGGAAAATATCCGTCGTCATCTCTGATTCAAATTTTCAAAAACGGTCTACAAACGATTGATAACATCCGTAAAATTTTCGACGGATTGATCTCAACTTAAATTTTGATTCAATTGCTTCCTTGTACGCATCAACCTGTATCAAGAAAATAGTGAAAGAAAATATATGTTCTAAAATATCATTTAAGGTAGCACAATACAAAGATTTCATAACTCCAACTCCCAAGTTTTAAAATGCTGTAACTTTCTTAATAATGCTTGAATTTAAATTAATTTATAAAAGTGGTAGTTTTGGATAGCTAACAGATTACTCTTTCAAATTAAGGCAATGTTAGTATTATGCAACAATTATGTAACCAATTATAATGTTAACTGTGTCTTAAATATTTTTCACCAAATTTTCACTTTCAAATGAAATTAGCTTCTGCATAGGTTTCACGAGAGGGTTGATTTTATTATATGTTGTTCCTATGGCCATTATCTACAAAAATGTGTCTCAGATTTTTGATAGAATGTATAGAACAAATCTTACACTTAATTAAACATTATCTTCTTTTATGTGGTTAGGATGTTTACACTAATTAGAGATTTATGAGCGAATGGAATATTATAGAGACAATCTGAGACACCTTTTTAAAGCCTTTGATGTGTTGATTACAATTTCGTTGAAATTTTCTGTATAGTTAAAGAGATGACAGAGCTAAATTCATTCAAGTGGCACCAAATTTGGTATGTAATTTGAGATAGGCAAATAAAATGTAAAAGTCATTTCTTATAATTAAATTATTACTTTCATTTTAAACCGGAGTAAATCATGACCAAATTATGTCTATGGGCTGATAAACAAAATGACGTCAGCCAATCAGAAGCACGTTACATTAATTAACAGGCGCTTCTCGAATGTTGATTCTTAGAAATTCAATTTCCAAATTGTGAAGCTGCAATCGTCTCTTTTGTACCCTTATGTTCAACTTCTAGAAGTCAGTACAGGAATAAAGACTGACAAAACTGTAACTGCATACGATAACTGTCCATCTGGTATCTCTAGGTGCTCTTTTTTATCCTTTTAATTTGGTGAGATGGGTGCGATCTAACATATTTACAATACTTTGAAAATAAATAATAAATAGCGTGTCTATTACGTAATTAGATCAAACTATACAGTTGCCTTAAATGCACCTATTTCGTACTAGTTAAACTTATTTTACGAATATTCAATACTACAATGGGTTTAATAACCATATCACAATAATAAGACAAAATAAGTTTTGTGAACGTAAGCACTTATTGATTTTTATTTTGTTGTGTGTTGATTTAAAACAAAGGAGCACTAGTACTATTGTCTTAATGTAATGGTACATTCTAATTACTAGTATAGTATACATATGAAACATGGTATCGTTTGACAAATTTGCACAAGATTAACGTTGCAATTTTATTGATAATAGACGACACAAACACCTCATGCAGATAAGTTAAAAAACGAATTTTGTAATTGCAAAGTGCACATTCTTCAAGGAGATTATTTATTAAACCGAATTATGAGGTCATATTTAATCTGCAGTATGCTTTATTTGACGTGATTATATTATAACTTTGAGACTAAGAACAACAACAAAAGCATTGTTGCTTTTTTTTTTGGGGGGGGGGGGGGGGGGGGCTGTTTGTCTTTTCATTTTGTTCATATATAAACTTCACAGTCTAAAGTTGGGAAGTGCGTGAAAGAATCTTGTCATGCGTGTCGCCTCGAAAGTTTCATTGTATGATTGTGTGTGTTCATGGTCAAGTGGTTGTATATCAGTTGTTAACAGTGATTGCCGTCTTCTCTAAAAGAGGGACGAAAGATACCAAAGGGACAATCAAACTCATAAATGGAAAATACACTGTCAACGCCATGGCTAAAAATGAAAAAGACAAACAGACAAACTATATTAAACATGACACAACATAAAAAAGAACCCCATCAAAAACTAGGGATGATCTCAGGTGCTCCTAAGGGTAAGCAGATCCTGTTCCACATGTGGCAACCGTCGTGTTGCTTATCTGAAAACAAATCCGGTAAAAAGTATAATTCGGTATGTCACATTCATGCAAGGAAAGGGGATTGTAGTTATGACGTAAGGAACATATCATATATCATTTGTGAAACGTTGTTTCTAACTGCTTGTTGAAAAGAAGTCTACATTGTATGCTAATTCATTGGTTTGTCTATTTTAATCGTTGCATCATAGCAGAATATATGGAGGGTTTTTTTTCTCTTTCAACAATGCCTGTAAAATGACTTACATGTTACCCTTACAATTCCGAAGTACCTGAGATCACGTTAGTTGTTGGTGTGGTTCGTCTTTAGTCTTTAGTTCCTATGTTGTGTCTTGTTTACTATTAATGGTGTTTGTCTTTTTTTTTTTCATTTTTAGCAATGATGTTGTCAGATTATTTTCAATCTATGAGTTTGACTGTCCTTCTCGTATCTTTCGCCCCTCTTTTGTATACGTCATTGGAGTTTTTGGTAGTTAAATTATGACATATTTGAACAGTTCTGTCATCCTTTCTTATTTCAAATCAACAACATGTACGTTTTTTTTTAAACTATCAATCTTTTAAATGTATTCATTAAGTAAAAATAAAAAGGCTTACATATTGCTTTGGGATAAAAAAAAAAAAAAAAAAAAAAAAAAAGGCAGGTTCGGTAAAACAATCTGTGTCAGAGGCCATAAAGGCATGTTGCTTACATTATGTTGTATTCCTTATAAAATGCATAATCTGAAATATAACTGTATTCAGAATTTTGATAACAAAATTTATGCAGGGTTTTAAAATTATGATAAAATCAACGATCGTGTGTGGGAATCAAGGGGGAAACTTTTTTTATTGATAACATTTGAAAAGTATTAAACTCCAATAAACATTTGTATTTGATGTTATTTTAAAAAAAGACACTTCCCATTTTTTCAACGCCATGTTTTTACTTTTTCAAGGAAAGTTTCTGGAAAAAAAATAGTTTTAAAATATTTATATTGTGCAACTGATGCAAGCAATTAAGTTAAAAGGTTATCTGCATTTTGCTAAATTGTAACACTAATGTACCGATATGAAATGTTTGTTTAAATTTAAATAAATATCACAGTATTCCATGTATTCTAGGGGATAACAAAATAATACTCACTGTTTTACAAATATTTTGTAGTTCAATCTTCACACATTTTCCACAAATCTTCGAGAAAAAAAAAGTTTGTAAATTTAACAGACTTCTACGTCGAAATTTTTTTAGGGTAAATGGATTTCCGACTCTACATAATTCAGCAAAATCTGATTTAAAAATGACTTACAGAAACTCATTTGTGAATAATAACAAACATGTTAGTTTATCTGAAATTATTATTTTACAATTAGTTTTACTGTACTGGTAAGTTTTTCGGTTAAACAAACAACTTAACGTCAGCAATATCAAATTAAAATATTTTAATTTTCGAACTGTGATTTTATCATTTAAAATATAGTTAGACAATAATAGAAACAACGATCTCAGTAACTTAATCTTTTTTTTTTTAAACGTAATATTCCTGTATGCTCAATAAACCTTATTTTCAAAAAGTATTTCGTAACTTGTTCTAAATTTAGAGCTAGTATTAATGCCATCTTAAAATCTTAATGGTTAACATAATAAATAAGATTGCAAATAAATCATGTTTCGAATTTATTTCCGACTCCGATTGATAGATTAAATTCTAAAAATTGTTCAGTCTTGGTGTTTATTTACCATTATGATAGTAATGATGTTTTTAAGAAACTTTTTTTTGTAAGTATAAAAATCGAGAACACATATTGTTAATGTTTCTGTAATTATTACACAGTGACCACATCATCGGAATTGATGTGTACCCGTGTTAAAAATTCGTTTTTATGTTTAACTTATTGATTCTCGAGGTGAACATGTGTGTTAGTTTCAATGTGTAAATATTGGCAACGCAACAATACTAGCCTGAAGTATAAAAAATACTGACATTTTTTTTTTAAACAAAGTTATCAAACGTGAAAAATAACAACAATAAACATGATATATCAATAAATGAAAAAAATAATGCGGAAAAATCCAAATGTCTGACATTTTGGGGGATTTGAAAAAAATCATGTGGAAATGCACACTATCGATAATGTTTACAAACAACCTACAAACTATTCAATCTGTAGCTCAAAAACTGTAGGCGGAGATGGCCCGAAAAACCATGATCTCCACATGCAGCTAGTACCAAATGATTAAGTATAAAACCTTCCATTTTGAGAATATTTAAAAAACAATCATAATCATGTGGACATACATACGGCAGCATATTACTACAATGTACCATTTTTATTTTATATGTATTCCTATTTTTGCATTAAAACGCAACCCTTTGCAAAATAACGAAAACCTTTGATTTATCTTTTTTCTAATGTAAAAGCCGAGTAAAGAAGCGGTTTTTAACGAAGAAATAGTCACCCTTTGTACTTATTGCAAATTGAGTGAAATTCTCGTGTGTTAAGCACATATCATTGTATACACATGAGCAGGAGAGTATATGTATATATGAGCTAGTCTATGCGAAAAGGTACAAAAAGTCCTTTTGATAAACTTTACAGGACACGTTATTAAAGTTTGCTATTATATTTTTGAGAAGAAAACAATTATCCGAAAAAAAATTACATAAATGTAAACCTTTATAAGATTGTCAACGATATCGACAGTATATATTTTCATGCTATCTTCATTCGAAAATATCGATTCGGTATCGTACCTAAATTGTCGATGTCGACGGTATGTTTTCTCAAGGTATATTCGTTTGTCGATATTGATTCGATATCGTGTCGACATTATCGATATCGTCGATATCGACATCTTGTTTGATCTTGGATATGTATGTAAATACAGATGGATTAGTGACCTAATACGATGTATATTCGGTCAGTGAATTTCCGTTTGGGTGAGAGCAAAACTCGAAATCCCGTTTAGAATTTACTGACTCCATATATATCGTATTTGTTTACACTAGCACACCTTGTAACGAATTATCTTACCTTTTATCTTCACATATGGAATTAAACTAGCGGCATATTAAAGTGATTAAGTCTTCAATAATCATAGTGTTTACATGTTTAAGAACATACTTCCATTTATCTAGATTTTCAACTATCTACATTTTTCAAAACACAAAAACAAAACTCAAAAATTAGCAGCAAATACTCCCATAAAATGGTCAACTTAGAATTTCGTCGATGCTCTCTATGTAATATACTTGTAACGATAAAAAGAGCACGTAATATATGAATGATTAAACACATTTTGGCATAGTTTCTCTCCATCTGTCATACATTTAAGATAAAAAGCAAACGTAAAGGCAAATTTTAAAATGCATTATTCGAGAGGTAACAGTCCTATAAGATGATATATTGCGATGTGGATATATATCATAGAAAATGTTATAAATTATCTCAATATTTAAAAACACAACGTGTGAAGAGTTTCATTTTTTAGTTGTCAAGCGTTTTAAATTTTAAATCTGGTACCTTTTGTTAGCTATTATTCGTGTGTTGCTCTTTCCTATATATTCTCCCATTTTTTTGTTTTGCAGTACTGTCATGTGATAATGTAATTTCAATGTTATTTTTAACATTGTCATTTATGAGGGAGGTTTGGCATGCCGCAAACCCAGGTTCAACCCACCATTTATTTTAAATGTACTGCACCAAGTCAGGATAATCACCATTGTTATATTACAGTTCGGTTCTGTGTGTGCTATATTTGTATGTTGTATTTATGTTGTGTCGTAGTTCATCCCCTATATTTGATGCGTTTCCATCAGTTTAAGTTTGTAATCCGGATTTGGTTTTTTTTTCAATCGATGTGTGGATTGCGAACAGCGGTATACATCTGTTGCCTTTATTTATCAATGTTTGCCAATGCAACAATATTGTTTTGCATTTACTCCAGGACTATCATCTACTTTGACCGTGTTAGCTATTAAAAGGGATCATCTAGTTTTATACTAGCTATTTAAATATTGATTGTGGTCAGGTGTTATGTACAGATTAGCTCTGTAGTGTCAAAGGAATGTATTATTAGATGCGTGCATAAAATGTTCAATCAAGAAACCTGCATTATAATTTGACATATCAAATCATAGTAATGTTTTCATTGATTTATTTAATAGTATTCAGACGGTTAACAAGTTATGATAATATCTTAGTAAATAGCACATATCCCGATAAATACTTTAATGTTTGTGTTTGCCTATAATTTTTTCTTTTCTTCAAGCTAATAAAATAACCTTGCTTACAAAAAATATTATATTTGAATAAACCACTATAAGTGAATTATCATGCAATTTACTAAACAATCGATTCGACATGACGTAAGATTGCGAGAATCTAATATGCTTGTTATTGATAAAAATAATTAAGTGTCAGCACATTTTTAATGTTTTGACAACATAATTTGAATTTTAAATCATTACCACATGACAAAGTATCAGTAACTACCAAAGCAATAAGACTTCTTCATATATAGATTATAATAAGTTTTCTAAACATTTCTCTTTTTTTATATAGATTAGATCGTTGGTTTTCCCGTTTGAATGGTTTTATATAAGTAATTTTAGGGCCCTTTATAGCTTTTTGTTCGGTGTTAGCCAAGGATCCATGTTGAAGGCCTTACATTGACCTATAATGGTGTACTTTTATAAATTTTTATTTGGATGGAAACTGTCTCATTGGCACTCAAACCACATCTTCCTTTATCTAAATATCATAAAGGTGAACATAATTCATTGTGAGTTTTGTTGTAGTTGTTGTTTGTTTTCTTTTTTATATATTAGGCAGAATAATAGAGTTCAATTTTGTTTAAACTTTATATTAAAACATCTGTTTTTTATTTGCAAAATCTAAGCTTCACAGTTCTTGGTTTGATTTTTCATATGCCAAACGAGTGTGATTTGGTCACAATCGCTAAAATAATATACTGTTAAAACGTATTCGTAGCGACTTTATCATCGATCGGATGCAATTGCTGCTAAAAAAACGTTTCGATGAATGAAACAGAACAGTTAGAGTTTTGTTTTTTTCCTGAATCAGTCTACCAGTCGAATTGATTAGATGTATTGCAAATGGCACGCAATGAATTGTAATTGAAATAGCATGGACTCGGACTTCTCTTGAACTGCATTTTGATGTGCGTTTTGGTATGCGTTTACTTTTTTACATTGTCTAGAGGTATAAGGGGAGGGTTGAGATCTCATAATCATGTTAAACCCCTCCGCAATTTGGCACCTGTCCCTTGTCTGGAGTCTCTGGCCTTTGTTAGTCTTGTATGATTTTTAATTTTAGTGTCTTGTGTATATTTCGGAGTGAAGTATGACGTCTATTATCACTGAACTAGCATACATATTTTGAAGGGGCAAGCTGAAGGACGTCTCCGTGTATGTGGGTTTCTCGCTACATTAGAAACCCGTTGGTGGCATTCGACTGGTGTCTGCTATATGGTCGGGTTGTTGTCGCTTTGACACATTCCCCATTTCCTTCCTCAATTTTATTTTAGGTTTTATGGGTCATGGATGGCAACTTATGTATTCCGTCTGTCTGTACTGTTATTGTAAGTGCTATAAAATACGAGCTTCTTGCGTAGCAATTGATCATGGCATTGACTTATTCAAATCTGAAACATTTTAACGGCCTGATTAAAATTTCGATTGCTCGATCTCGGCAATATTGACACTAATGTGTGATGACTTCGTTTAGTTATGCTAAGGGGTGCATTCCTCCTATTCCCACTTTGTATAAATCTTGTAAGAAAAGTAAAGATGTGTATGTGGATATAGGGGGGAAACTTGTACAAACAAAGGATTATACTGTATAAACCTTGTTTTATCAACTTTTAATTTACCAATGTTTTTGGAGAGGTAATAGAATATTCTGAGTGTGTATGAATTCTGTGTTTCTAATTTAGATACATATAAAAGAAATGGAAACAAATAATGTAAATCATTTTTTTTTTCTGATAACACATGGCAGCTTACTGGAACATGGTCAGGGTGTCGCTTCCTCGTGTTTCAGTAGTTTTATGAGTTTAAATATGTTTGGATGTTGGTGCATGAATGTTTTTACTGCTTGCTTTACCATCCTTTGACATAGTGTGTAGTCCCCAGGCCCTGTAGCGTGTAATAGTTAAATCAGTATTTTGTGACATTTAGGGAATAAACCCCACATCTTCGACCTCAGCAGTATTTTACAAATTTCGACGACTTTATATTCAAGAAATATATGGGTAGGCCGTACCAGTGGATTCAATGCGCCGTCAACCATTGCATGAAATGTGTAAAGTTTGACAAAATAGAATTGGACAGTAGTAAAAGCTACATTTACCGTATGCGTGTTAGATTCTTCTGAGTTCTGAAGTTTAACACACATCCATCTGAGCAAGTAAGGGTCACCTATGATATAACCTGCCCAATACCCTCTATTTTAATTTCATGAGCGTTTGTTTCTGTTTGTTGTACATGGAAATCATGCAAGACGTGTTTTTTTACATTTTCCAATCTGTCATCAAATTATGTGTTCATATGACAAATTTTAATGGTTACAAATTCAATATTTTTTAATCTTATATTACTTCTGTTTATCTGACTTATTCTTTATCTTAAAGTAATTCTTAAAATGAAAAAAAAGCATTTTGTTAGTTTTTAATTTTTTGAAACAGTGTAAGAAATATGTTTATCTTTTAAGGTAAATATTAGGTGTATTTCTGATTTACCTTGATTTTTCTAAAATCAAAATATTTATCAAAAATAATTGTTTAATGCATTTTGAATAGTAGGAAAACACTTGCTAAGGATCCAAAGAAATGCCTATACGGAGAAAAAACATTCAAAGGATTTCATATTGTGTGACGTCAATAATCTGTTCATTTAACCCGGGTAAATCAAGAAATTATACATATTTTTCAGAAAAAAATGTTTGGTAAGCATCTGCAGCAATTTTATGAAAATGATTCATGATTCGGTAAATAAAGTCTCAAACTTCTTTGTTGGGTTTTTAAAATTTGTCAGTGTACATACATATTAGACTGCGTGTTTGTCCTATCATGTAATTAGAACTCATTATATCGATCAGTTAAATGCGGATTTCCGTACCGAACGTCTGTCATACAATCCATATTTTACACTAGAGTGGGCCCAGTAATCGCATCACAATAATAACACGAAGTAAATATTGCAAGCGTAAGCTTTTATTGGTAATACACCGTATTACTATCGTATATTAGTTTATTGTTAATTGATTTAATCCAGAAGGAGGCTACTGTCTAAATATAATGTTACGTTATATTTATTTGATACATGGTATGCTAATTGCAAAATAGCCCAACATAAACGTTAAAAATCTGAAAAATGACAGATTAAAACAACATGAACATTGTCTGATGCAAATCAAGTTCAAGAACGAAATACGGCAATTGAACGGCTAGCGGCATATCGAACACATTAAAACGCTGATATTTACTAAAATTACGAGTATTTTTGCTACTTTTTTATTCCAAAAAAAGTTATATATAAAGTCATAATAAACAAGTGACCGGTGAAAAAAAACGTTTTTCCAATTCTTGAACCAATGCATTCAAGCATCATAAACTTAGTCTTCTGTGCACGATTTTGTCATTTATTTTCGCTTACATTTCGTGTATGTCAATTTTGTTTTCATCGGTCAGTGTTGTTGTGAAAATATTGCAGGTAATTAAAGTTCGTGTTTTGAAGCCGAAGTTTAACGATTGTCACCTGTTCATCAACAATTTACAAAAAAAACATGGATATTAAGCACGTGTTTGACATGTACAATCAGATAATAGTTTAGTTTTAGACATCCATGCGTATTGCGATCCCCGGATCTTTACGAGATGAGCCACACTGAGGTCACTTTGCATACGGAAAATATGTCGGGTAATTGCAAAAAACTAAAACTAAAAAAAGTAAACTTCTTCTAGATATGAACAAATTAAAGAATTTTCTTCAGAAAAAAGTAGGTACATAAGATTATAAAATCTCACTGAGTTATAAAAAAACATATGCATGACTTTTTTTAATTTGAGGTTTCTTGTGACTTTAATCGATTTTCTAAGCAAAAATATATTCCGACGTGCCCTTATTACCCTGCAGCTGCTTTCTAAATGCATAACAAAAATACAGTATGGTGAGAGCTTCATTGGACGTTAGGGTTTCGTTGATACTTTGTGATTAGGAGAAAAAATAAAGGCGATGCCTCTTGAGTTATTTTCATTTTGTTGTTAATAATTTTACATTTCAAATGTGAGGGAGTGGCCGGGTAGAGGAAGCCAGCGGTAAAAAATATATATATACCCTCGAAAATTTCCCTATCTGTGCCTATGCAAATTCCGGGGACTGTACTTCTGGTATTAATGTGACTGAGGTATCTATGTAACTCAACTGACGTACACCCACTGTTGTATCATTCAAACATTTTTTGTAAATCTGTATTTGAAAGAGAAATATTGAAGTATCAGATATATCATGCATTTTTTTATCATATAGATATACAAAAAAATATACATTAGACCGCATTATATCGTCAAAAAATACATATATATAGAAAAAAATTATACTCACTGTTTATCAAATTGTGAAAGTTATGAATATTTCCGATTACCTTCAATAGATATATCATAGATAGACTTATGATTTCTCGTATTTCATCAAAATCTCGAACTTGTTTGCGAATAACATGAATGATAAACGTTTTTTTTTATAAATCAGAAGTTGTTGTCTCATATAGGTTTTCCTTTACTGTTAACGGTATTTTTAACCGTTTATCGATCATATAAACAAAGAAGAAGAATTGTGCAAGCAATATTGAATTAAGATATTTAAAAAACTTTGAAATATGATTTTATCAATCTAATTATACTAAGACAATTACAAAAATAATGAATGCTAGATATCATTAACACAATATTTTTAAAAAACTTCATTTTAAGAAAGTCAATAATATGATGCCAGCTAAAATAAAAGATTATCATAATATCTAAAAATATAAATTACATTACTGGCCGGTGTCTGCCCCTTTAAAAAGTAAACGGATTATTATATAAAATAAGATTGGACACAAAAAAAAGTCGAAATAATTTCCGACGTTGATTAAAATATTAAATACTAAATGTGATGTCAGTCTTCAAGTTGAATTATTTCTCCATGTAACATAAATGTTGGTTTTTTTTATAAATATGGTTTGTGTTTGAATATGTGTATGTGTGTAGTATTTGAGGATATATAAATATACTTCTAATGTTTGAATTCCATAACTATAAATAAAAATACCTGATAACTATTTTCTTTTACAAAGACAATTATACAGGTATTGGAAATTTCTTTGAATAGCACATCGACCTTATCCTTGTAAAGCCTAATCATTAAGCATTAAATCAATTTAATACATTGAGAGTATCGTCTGCTAAACTAGAGTTAACTTTTCTTTAATTTTGACGGACTTAAGCGTCTTTTGTTAACTTACATTTTTCATAAGCGGTTTTCCCGCTTTTAATTGGTATAAAATTGCATGCTTTTCGTGATTTGTTCATTGCGTGATTTGAACTCGGAAGGAACACAAAAAAAGACAGGTAGATTCGGAAATAAGATAGGTACATATGCTTTATTGATAGTTAGATTAGTTACTGCAATTTTACGGGTTATTTTGTTTCTGTAATTTTTTAAAGAAACTATTTGATTTTATTTGAAAGTTATTTCTTAAAATAGCTTGATTCATGATTCAATGTTTCGCTCACTTGAATAGCATTTCACACGGAACAAACTATAATATAATAGCAATAGTTAAGTTACATTGTGCACACATATATTTCATTCACTAGCATTAAAATTAAATGCTATACTACAGGTGATATATTTTGTTTTAATTGTATGAGCGATACACTTAGAACAGGTAGTTACAATGTTTGTAGTGTAAGCCGTGTTATCATTTAGGTGTCCGGAAACGTTTAATTTCATAAAGTTAAGCGTGGTAATGGAAGCTATTAAAACGTTTTCAAAACGTTGTTTATTTTGTTAAAAAGCACACATTGTAGCTGTTTTTATTTACGTTTTATAATCAACTTCCTTTGTATGGATGCATTAAGATGTATCAAAAGTTAGGTTAAGTCTACGTAGTGAACACATATTTGTGTTTCAACTTATTTGGAGTTGAGAAATTCATCTTAAGTTAACTTTATATATTTTTAAATATAAACTGGACTTTTAGGACTTGGTGTATGTATCTAATATGTCTTTATGATTATAATAGATATAACAATGTCAAGAGGTAGAGGTAGACGTCGCCGACAAGACCAGGTTAGATGTCCGGAGCTACGAGTTCGGAGGGCTCCTAAGGAAGTACAACAGCCACAACCAGTTGTCCAAAATGTGGGAAGGCGTCCGGCAGTTGATGTAGAGCAAGAAGCATATATAAAAAGAAGACTGCGGGTTGATGAACCCAAATAGTTACCCTGTGGACATTCGAATGAATGAGCCGCAATTAACTGCCTTAGGTGAAGTTATAGAAGTTTATGATGAACCGTTAATGTTACATGGCTTTAATGAAGTTGACATATTTATAAGCCAAACACTTAATGATAAAATTTGAAATTTTGAATACATTGATTTGTCTCTTATGCATCGTAAAAATTTCAACAGCCAAATAAATAATGAAAACGCAATTGGCATTATTGAGGGTATGCTAGTTTTTTAAAACAAAGTTAAAAAAAATACTGTAAGTTCTGTTGAAGATTGGACTGATTCATGTATAGCCTATGCCCAGGTCCTTATCGAAAGGTATCCTGGAAAGGCAAATGAACTTTTCTCGTATATGTCCATAATAAGGGGTGTGCAGCTGATCATTCCTTTGAAAAATGGTATTTCTAATACCAACAACTCCGTTTAAGGGTATCAAGGGATCATACAAGGAAATGGTCATCAATAGATCGTTTTTTGTGGTTACGTTTTTTAACTGCCAGTACTAAAAAACATCAACAAGCTGATGTTTGTAATAAATGCTACGATTTTAATTTTAAAGGTTTTTGCTATAAACGCAATTGCCAATACAGACATGCATGTCCCAAATGTGGTTTTGATAATTCTGCTTTAACTTGTCGATTTATGAACAATCAATTTGATAATGTTCCATATAGGTATTATAGGAATGACATTTCGTTCTTATGTTGTACTGTTAAAACACTGTCCCAGCTTAGGGAAAGGATTGGGATCCCGCTAACATGTTTAACACCGCCACATTATTTATGTATGTGCCTGTCCCAAGTCAGGAGCCTGTAAATTCAGTGGTTGTCGTTTGTCTATGTGTTACATATTTTTTTTTTCGTTTATTTTTTTTCATAAATAAGGCCGTTAGTTTTCTCGTTTGAATGTCTTTACATTGTCTTATCGGGGCCTTTTATTGCTGAATATGCGGTATGAGCTTTGCTTATTGTTGAAGGCCGTACGGTGACCTATAGTTGTTAATGTCTGTGTCATTTTGGTCTTTTGTGGATAGTTGTCTAATTGGCAATTATACCACATCTTCTTTTATATATTGCAGCTTTGCTAAACAACTCTGCTAAAAGACAAAACCAAAAAGGAAGTTTTAACAAAAGATAATTTAACATATTTCAGAACTACATCCTGACAGCTTAATATTTTGGCTCGAGGAACATCTTCAATTAATGTAAATGAACTCTTTTCTAATGCTGATTAACATTTGTGTGCTAACAGTGTAGGTGATTTTTCATTGGGTTTTGCAGTTTATTTAATTGTGGGTCATGGGCATTTTTACAATAGCTATATATATTGGGACAAAGTTTTATTAATTGACATCACTTATTTGAAAATAATACCTATGCTTTGGCCATCTTTTTATACATTAAAATGAATTTCATTGGGATAATATGGCTATTGTTGCAATTTGAAATACAAAAAATATAAAGCTTCAAACAGCATTTAACTTCGCATTTGCTGCATTTTTACGTGTGAGTGAACGTGCCACTCCATCAAATGTTGGACATAGGCGAGATGTTTATATTGACCCTGTAAAATCAGCCTTTTGTTACTATAGATTTTTTAATAAACTGATCAAAAAGGGAGATCCATTCAATTATGACATTTGGTTTATTGGTTTTTCTTTGTAATTTAGTTCAAATTTTATTCAGTTGTTATAAAGATGCTTTAAGTTGAACACTGCTGTTGAATTTACAATTTTGTTCCAAGTTGTAAATGCACAGTCAAGTGAATAAAGCTGTGTTGTACCCGTTGCTTATAGTTGTACTGTTGTATAGTATATTTGATATACTCTGTTGAAATGTTGTATAGTATGGTTAATATACTATGTTGAACTGTTTTTTAGTATGGTTGATATACTACGTTGAACTGTTGTTGTTTATGGTTGATATACTATGTTGAACTGTTGTTTAGTATGGTTGA
Source organism: Mytilus trossulus (assembly GCF_036588685.1). Classification (NCBI taxonomy): domain Eukaryota; kingdom Metazoa; phylum Mollusca; class Bivalvia; order Mytilida; family Mytilidae; genus Mytilus; species Mytilus trossulus. The sequence goes on from NW_026963295.1 coordinate 1,975,966, forward strand.
TATACTACGTTGAACTGTTGTTTAGTATGGTTGATATACTACGTTGAACTGTTGTATAGTATGGTTGATACACTACGTTTAACTGTTGTATAGTATGGTTGATATACTACGTAAAATTGTTGTGTAGTATGGTTGATACACTACGTTGAATTATTGTGTAGTATGGTTGATATACTACGTTGAATTGTTGTGTAGTATGGTTGATATACTTCTTTAAACTGTTGTGTGGTATGATTGATATACTACGTTGCACTGTTGTTTAGTATGGTTGATATACTACGTTGAACTTCTGTTTAGTATGGTTGATATATTACGCTAAACTGTTGTTTAGTATGGTTGATATACTACGTTGAACTTCTGTTTAGTATGGTTGATATATTACGCTAAACTGTTGTTTCGTATGGTTGATTTACTACGTTGAACTGTTGTTTAGTATGGTTGATATACTACATTGAACTGTTGTATAGTATGATTGATATACTACGTTGAACTGTTGTTTAGTATTGTTGATATACTACGTTGAACTGTTGTTTAGTACGGTTGATATACTACGTTAAACTGTTGTATAGTATGGTTCCTATACTACGTTGAATTGCTGTGTAGTATGGTTGAGTTACTACGTTGAACTGTTGTTAAGTTATTTTGATATACTACGTTGAACTGTTGTTTAGTATGGTTGATATACTACGTTGAACTGTTGTTTAGTTATTTTGATATACTACGTTGAACTGTTGTTTAGTATGGTTGATATACTACGTTTAACTGTTGTTTAGTATGGTTGATATACTACGTTGAACTGTTGTTTAGTATGATTGATATACTTGCACTATGTTGAACTGTTTTAAATAAAGTTGATATACTATGTTCAATTGATATGGTTTAGTTGAACTGTTGTATAGTATGGTTAATATACTACGTTGAACTGTTGTTTAGTATGGTTGATATACTACGTTGAACTGTTGTATAGTATGGTTGATATATTACGTTGAACTGTTGTTTACTATGGTTAATATACTACGTTGAACTGTTGTATAGTATGGTTGATATACTACGTTGAATTGTTGTGTAGTATGGTTGATATACTACGTTAAATTGTTGTGTAGTATGGTTGATATACATGCACTATGTTGAACTGTTGTAAGTTAAGTTGATATACTACGTTAAATTAATATAGTTTAGATGAAAACCTATGTAATTTCATAATTTGTTTTGAGTGTTGAAATTTTTTGTCATGGATTGATAAATTTTCTTTTGGCGATGCTTACAAACGGAGTGTGTTGGCATTTGGCTGAATTCATCACAGTTGGCTTTATGTAGCCTAGTTGCCATTTGTAGAATATTGGAAAAATTACGAGGGATTTCAACTAATATGAGTTATCTTTTATCTGGTATACCGTATTCCTAAATTGACTTATATTGGTTTCTTTCGAATACTCAATAAGTTATAAATGTGCATAATTACATGTGTTTTAGTATCACTATTAAAATGCTGAAACGCGCTACAATCGCAACAGTGCATAAATATATAGCAGTACCTATAACTATTAAATAATATATTTCTATAAAATAGACAAAAGGAAATTGATAAACGATAAAATTGGCAACATTATCCTTAAAAGGTACCAAAATGAAAACGAAAGGTAATTCCATACAAAAAAAATTTTTTTTTTAAATATGTATGGACAAAATGATGACAATTTTACCTCATTCAATCCTAACAATACCTGTTTCTGCAATATAGTGAAAGATATTTATTTAGCTATCAAAATCGAGGGAATTGTGCAAATGATGATACAAGCATGAAAATTAGAACAAAGCATCATTAATATAAACATATAAACTGTTCAAGAAAAAACTGCTGGCCATTAAAAAAAATATTTTTTTACATTCTTTTACTATCAAACAATTATCATGTTTGACGGCATGTGATGTTTTTGATAGAAATGAATATTTGACATATCTAGGATTTGCGCATGCGCAAAACTTTAACAAAATGCATTCAGTAACATTTGAACTATAATTTCAATATATAAACGTTTTTTTTGGGATTTTTAATGATATAATGAATTGGTTTGATAACATTTTTCAAGGTTATGATACAAATGAGTTTAACAATAACGCGCATGCACAAACTATGTATAGGCATAAAGAGCGATTTACATGCACTACCAGGTCACACTGGTATTGATGGTGGTTCATCTCATTACTCTAAAAATTGTTGCTCTTCTAGAGCTATTCAAATGAGTGTAACTTCTATGATGCTACTGTTTGAAATCATGCACATTCAGTTGCAATGATAATGTATTCGATGGATAAGGCAAAAAATGTAGGTAATCCCGGAGAAAAATCCATTGCAACTGCAGATCACCAACTTTTGGTAATGGCTAAGCAAATTCAGTTGGAAAGGCCGGATTTGTACGGAGAAGATAAGTTTATCGTCATGTATAGTGAGTTGCACATTAAAATGACTTGTTCTTAGGGATATATTGCGTAATAGTGGATGGACATGTACATTCACTGAAGCCGACATTGCAATACATAGAACGACATATTATTTGTATATATGTTTAAATGTACCTAGGACTAGACACGCGCATCAGATTACTGCAAGAGTTTTGCTTGATTTGCTTTGCTTATAAAAGCTAAACGCAGAAAATATAATTATTTCATGACTCTGTACTGCTAAATGAATTGATAGACTGGTGTAAGGAATATAGTAATATCGACCACCGTTTGATTCCTGGCGTTTAATTATAAATTAAGAACTTCTTCAAATTATGGTAGTATGCTTATTTCATGATTCAGATTGCGTACTTGACAAACAGTTCATGTAAAGCATGGTACCGTATCGGTTTAGTTCTTGATAGTGTAGATTGTGCAGGATCGTTACCGATCCATCTTCGAGATATGGCGTCCCTTCCCGAACATCACAAACAGGTGGCAATGAAGTTTGAAAATGATAATTTCACTGTACGTAAGGCCAGCAAATTGTGTTTCTTATTGATCAATTGATCAGACACAAAACAGAATAATGAAATTGTGAAAGGCAATCTTGGTGTCATATGTTAAACCGAAGGTCCCTTTTAGAAAAATGAATAGTAGCTGGACCAGGAGTCAGGAGATAAGAAGATGAATTTGAAAGATTTAGTGGTTTGAGTCTTTCTACAACAGATGAACGGCATAATGAAGATTCTACGAAAACACAAAAGGATTTCTTTAAAAATCTTCAGGTTGCATTTCTGTAAACATTGACAATGCAATTGTCCATAGGAACTCCTTTTACGGCTAAAACTGTACCACTTTTACTATGAAGTTTGGAAACAAAACTTATCCTATACTTGAAAGCTCATATGCACTGCAATTTTTTTATTGATTTATGTGTGACTAATCGCAAGAACTTAATTAAATCAGTAACTGTTCTTACACCGATATGCAGTTCTCATTCTCTTGTTTCATTGGAAATGTCATTTAAAACTTTAAAACAACACTCGTTTAAAAGACAAACTCGTGATTTTAAGCGTGCATATTATGACGGTCTTGCCTGGGATGTTGTTGTTTTTAATTCAAATAATATAAATGATGTTTATATGTACTTTGTCAGAACATTCGAAAGTACTGTAATAGATATTACAGTAAGACCAAATGATAAACCGTTTATGAACAACTTAATTAGAAATTCGTAATGAAATTATCAGCTTAGTTAGAAAGTCAAAATAAGATTATAAGTGCAAACTGACATCTCAACTTATTGACAAAAATATTCCTCTTGGAAAATGGTGGCGCATTGCCAAGTCTGTATCAAATTTTACTAAAAATATAGATTCTCTCCCTTTTTTGGAACATGATGGCCAAATTTGTATCCATCCGTTGGACAAATCAGAGATCCTGAACAATCATTTTGCTAATATAGCTAATATTGATACAGAACCAGAAATCCCGGATTACAATGAGCCTCATCCATGTCATTTAAATAAATTTGTCATCACTGAGAAAGAAATTTTAGTTCTGTTCAAAATCTTAAATGTTAACAAACCTGATGAACCTGATGGTATCAGTCCTAGAATTTTAAAAGAGGTTGCTAGCTTTTTTTCTAAACCATTAACTAAGTTATTTAATATGTCTCTATCAGTTAAACAGGTTCCACTGTTATGGAAAATTGCACATGTTATATCCTATTTTTAAAGGAAAAGGTTGTTCACATTCAGCTCTAAACTATTGTCAGATATCTGTTACTAGTATTGTTTGTAAGATTATGGAAAAAGTTCTATTTAAACATTTGTATAATCATATGAGAATTAATAACATTTTGTCAAAGTTTCAATCTGGTTTCCAGCCAGGTGACTCTACTGTTAATCAGTTAATAGAAATATATCATAAAATTATTAGTAATATGGATAGTGGGAGGGATGTAAGGTTTGTATTTTGTGATTTATCTAGAGCTTTCGATAAAGTTTGGCATAATGGACTTTTCTTTAAACTCAAATAATCTGGCATAAATGATCAGCTCTTATCATGGATAGAGAGTTATCTTTCAGATCCTCAACAAAAGGTCGTTTCAGAAGGTTTTTCGTTAACTCTAAGAAGTATACATGCAGGTGTCCCCCAGGGATCAGTTTTATGACCCTTTCTGTTTCTTATTTATATAAATGATATAGTAAATGACATTTCTAATGATATTAGACTTTTTGCAGACGACACCTCTGTATTTGTTATCGTAGATGATGATCCTGCTGTAGCAGCTGCTTCTTTGACTGATGACTTGGATGTTATCTCAAATTGGGCAAAAGCATGGGCTGTTCAATTTAACTCTAAGAAAACTAAAGATATTGTATTTACTAGAAGGGAAAGTGAATACCCACCTGTATTTTTTCGGGATAAATGGGGAAGAGGTTGAGAAAATAAATAGTCACTGTCATCTTGGGATAACATTGCAGTCATCAGCTTCCTGGAACTCACATTTTGATATTACATGTTTTTATAAAAAAAAAGCATGCTCTCGTCTATCTGTGCTTCGTCAAGTTAAACATTTATTAGATAGGAGTTCACTTATACGTATTTATTATGCTTTTATTATACCTATATTAGAGTGTGGTGATGTTGTATGGGGCAATTGCTCCCAGCACGAGTCTGAGCTTCTTCAAAGTATGCAGATAGAAGCCGCTAGAATTATTACAGGTTTACGCCGCGATTCCTCCAGACAAAAACTTTATATTGAATTAGGTTTAGAAACTCTGGAGAATAGACGTAATAAACATAAGCTTATACTATTCTATTAAATATTAAATGGAATGATACCTGCATGAGTTTATAGTCGAGCCATATCTTCCCAGACAAACCCCTTATACTTTGAGGAATGAAAATAACACTTTTCATCCGCCTCTTGCTTGAACTACTGTAGCTCTTACTTTAATAGTTTCATTCCTTCCACTATAAGATTTTGGAATAGTTTTCCTTTGAGTTTACAAAAATCCCCAAGTTTGGGTATATTGAGAAGTGGACTGGAAAAGTTTTATAGGACTAATGATATATTTAAACCTTTCAACTATGGGATAAGGAAACTTAATATAAGTCGTTGTCAACTCAGAAATAATGCTAGCAACCTAACATATCATCTGTTTAATTAGTTCTTATCAGAGAACATGTACACTTCTTGTGTAAACTGTAATCATCCTGTTGAGGATAACAAACATTTCTTTTCCATTTGCCCTATATACAATGATGTAAGACAGATCTTTCTTGATTCCATTAACTCCATTGCTGATAATGTTGATATAAATATTGAATTATTACTTTTTGGAAACAGATTATTTTCATATGATATCAATATTGCAATATAATAACAACAAATTTTTGTTCGCAAAAATTAAGGGTGGCAGCAGGTCCTCCTTTTTTTCACAATATTGATACGAAACCAAATTTCAGTAGTTTTGATACCTCATGGTGACTTGTACAACAAAATTAGTTGACAGCATCAACCAAAACTGACCATATGTGAACTTTAAATTGTAAATCTGTATAACCACATAGTAAATCAGCCATATTTTTTATGTCAGGATTCATTGTATAATACAATGAACAGCAATAGTGCAATATAATAACAACACATTTTATTTTCGCATAATTTTAGAGTGCTAGCATGTCCTCCTTTATTCAGAATATTGATACGTAACCAAATTTCAGTCGTTTTGATACCTCATGATGACTTATACAATAAAATTATTGGACCGCATCAACCAAAACTGACCATATGTGAACTTTAAATTGTAATCTATATACCCACATAGTAAATCAGCCATATTTTTTATGTCAGGATTGAATGTATAATACAATGAACAGCAATATTTCAATATAATAACAACACATTTTTGTTCACATAAATTAAGGGTGCCAGCAGGTCCTCCTTTTATTCAAAATATTGATACGTAACCAAATTTCAGTAGTTTTGATACCTCATGATGACTTGTACAACAAAATCATTTGACCGCATCAACCAAATCTGACCATATGTCAACTTTAAATTGTAAATCTATATATTCGCATAGTATATCAGCAATATTTTTTAATGTGGATAACTATTAATTTAAAAAAAAATCCGCATAAATTTAGAATGCCAGCATTTCATCTCTATATTCTTAATAACAGTCACTACCTATACGTTTATTCAGCATTATCAAAGTACCAACACTGACAAGCACTTATCCTACAAATCATAATGCAATGCTCGCTAGACTGGAGAGACGCAAACATATCCAGTATCTTAAAAAAAAGGAGACAAACACCTGGCAGAAAACTACAGACCTGTATCACTAACATCTGTCATCGGCAAAAATTCTAGAACATATCGTATGCAGGCATTTTCTTAAACATCTGGAAAAAACAAAATTCTAACCAACTTAAACCACGGCTTCAGGTCAGGATACTCATGTGAAACCCAACTCATAACTACCATCAACTACTTCTTACAAGAACACGACAAGGGACATCAAATCGACGTAGGCATATAAGATTTTTCAAAAGCTTTCGACACAGTACCACACAACAAATTATTACATAAATTAGATAGGTGTGGAATTAAAGGAAATACACACAAATGGCTTAAGAACTTCCTAACTGCAAGATCAATGAGAACCATCGTGGAAGGCGAATCACCTGGTGAAACAACAGTCGACTCTGGGGTCCCCCAGTGCACAGTCTTAGGACCAATCCTATTCCTTTGCCACATAAATGACCTACCAGACAGTGTAAAATCATCAGTAAGACTATTTGTGGACGACTGCCTACTATACAGAACAATTAAAAATAGCCAAGACCAACAAAAGCTACAAACAGATTAGGAACATCTAGAAATCTGGGCCGACAAATGGGGAATGCGTTTCAACGCCAAAAAGTGCTATGTTCTATCCATAAACAAAAAAACAGACAAATTATACACGCTTAATGAGCACATCCTACAAGAAGTACAAGTGAACCCCTACTTAGGACTCCAAATCGCAAACGTTCTGAAATGGAGCTTCCACATAAATAAAATCAGCAAGAAAGCCAACGCCACATTTGGCTTTCTTCGGAGGAACTTGAGGAACGTACCAGAAGCATGTAGGAAAGTAGCATATATATCCCTTTTAAGATAAACAATGGAATATGGCGCAACAATCTGGAATCCATATATGAAAGGGGATATTGAAAAACTAGAACGTATCCAAAACAGAGGCTTACGATTCATCAAGAAAAACTACAGGAGTCGAGAAACAGGGTTCATAACTAATATGAGACGCCAGCTTGAAATGAAGACGCTAGAGGAAAGAAGACACAGCCTTCGTCTTATCCTGATTTACAAATATTTGGATTTCAAATATTTTGGCCACGAGCATCACTGAAGAGACATGTATTGTCGAAATGCGCATCTGGTGCAACAAAATTGGTACCGTTGATGTTATTACAAAGTGGTTGAGGGTCTGGTGCCGGCTCTACCAGCCGACAATTTTGGCATACCAGCAAGACCAAAACGAACAATAAAAGCCAAAAATTATTCAAACTGTGAAACTGACAATATCATCGAACGTCAAGTTATCAATAATACTAGAGGACTTTAAGTTCCAAATAGCAACAAACCACAGAACAAACATTCATTTTTTGTGGAAACAACTGTTCACTGGAACCAACTACCAGTCGATAGGCCTGCAGCAGTCGTAAAAAAGCAGACCATAGGTCTGGTCCACCAACGACGAAGTTAACTTGCTTGACTGCTTAAAAATTCACCAGTTAACTTAGAAAGCAGTCAACAATTTAACTCTAAGGCCACACCAATTTAATTTCTTGTTCTATGGATTTTTGGACTCCAAAAATTGGGGCGAGCGAGCGATTTGAAAATTTTAATAAAAAAATATTTAATTTGCAAATTTTTGAGGCGAAGCTTAAAAAGTAAAGGCGAGCGATTATAATTTTTTTTTGTAAACATAAAATAGTAGGTTTTGACTATATTAAAACTTGATTTATCACTTGTACCTTGACATTTCTTTAATTTATGAAGTATTTTTTCCCTGTTCAACAAGAAAAAATTGAATAATTAAATCTGGTCTTTGTATGTGTGACTGACAACGAGACAATTCTCCATCCAAGTCATAATCAGGTTCAGAACAACCCCTTAATGTTATGAATATCCCTTTTATGAGGGGTCAAAATAAGTTATAATATATTTTTTTTGTAAAAACACTTCAAGTACAAAAAGGCTTATATTTTCCCAAAGAACTATAATTTTTGGTATTAAATGGTCAAAACATGTCCAAGAATTTTGTAATATTCCTGGACTTTAACCATGTTAACACATTTACTTTAACAATTTAATATTATTCAAAATAAGTGGACCTATCCATCCTTTAGAAAAGTTGTTTAAAACATAATGTATTTCTCCTCTTTTTGGGTAAAAAATTCTAAGTTGTCAAAGGTTTTGTATATTAGCACTGTACAAATCCTTAGAATTTCTATTTTCTTTTCTACAACAGTAAACATGGTAAAATGAACCCTACAAGGCCCTTGTCTGAGGGAGGGTTGGTCCCAACCTGATAATAACAAACATAGGTCAAAGTACGGCCTTTTGCACAGAGCTTTGATCAAGACCAACCAGCAAGCTATAAGGGACCACAACTTAGTATTGTACACAATTCGAACAGGAAAACCAACGATCTAAATTATATTTCCAAACGGGAAAATACCAATGAACCACATCAACAACGATAACTGCTGAACGACAGATCCGTGAATCAACAATGACAGGTGCACAAACCTGCAGCGGGTATGACCGTAACCATACATTATAATTGCAGTTGAAGGCAAATCCTTCAGAAGTTCTTTGTACTTTATTTTAACAACAAACATTTATTTAAAGGGAGTATAAGTTAGGGGGAAAGAAACCAACGTTTTGTTCTGTACTGGTATTTTTGTTTATATCGGAGCACTCCCGCTTGGAATAAATTGGTTTCATGCTGAAACAAATATTCTCGCAGATATTTACAGTGTTGTGGGGTGCTGATAGGTTTAAAATCGTTATATAAAGGCTAGACTGTGATTTTAAAAAAACAAATGTTGAGATCACTATATAATATTTACAAAAAAAAACGGTTCGGGAAATGGACATGATTTCATTTCCGGATGCGGGAAGCGGGGATATAATAATAAAAAAAAAATCTGTTTTGAAAAAATTAGGTGCGGGCGGGTCCGTCGAACAAGGAATCAAATTGTTGTGGCCTAAATTAACTTTTGTCAAGGTTAGAACCGCACACATCTGTATTTTTCGTTTAAAACTTAGTTATTTTTTTATTCATTTAGTTTTATTTAGTTTTATTTTCTCATCTCCACTTAAACATTAATTCATTTTATCCACTAAGCAAGGTTAGTGTCTCTCTCAAGCCATATTTATATAAATATTGTAATGACTTATAAAGGATATTTGCATGTTTCAAGGTTCTTGAATACACGATGAGTAATTGCCTATATATACTTAAATATAATTTGCATTTTATAATGGTAAGTAACTATGTAAACATATATGTTCTCGTGTGTGCTCATAAGTAGCATGCATATTCCACTATATTGCATTGTTTTTATTCTTGAACATGTAAAATCGAGAGAGCTTTTATAGGCTGTGCCTGTTGCTCCATCCTTTTTATATCTTAATGAATAAAATATGTTTAAAATCAAATCAAATTTTTTTTAAAGGTCAAAATATAGGGCTGTGTGGCATATTTCCAACGTTTTAATATGCCCGAAACTTATTAGAGTTTAACAAAACTCATTTTCTTAACTACCCCTACCTCGAATGAAGGGTTACCACATATTTCAATATAAACAATATGCACATCAAATTGAGAATGAAATGAGGAATGTTAAAGAGACAACAACCCAACCATAGAACAGACAACAGCAGAAGGTCACAAACAGGTCACATTTACTGGTAACATTCCCAAGTTATGTCATTGTGAGATGGAACACAGAGAAAATAACTGGGAACCAGTATGTAATAATTTCCCCAAAAGGAGGCATGGTTTGAGAAACAGCTGTATTTACAAAGTGCAACCTTCAAAGGCTTTGTAAGGTGATGCATGAGTTTGAAGATCTAGATGAGTCGTTAGATTTATAAAGAAAAATACTCTATTAAGGAAATTGTTGATTCGAAAGCAGGTAAGATATGTAAAAAAAAAAATCCAAGATATTGGTACAAACAATACGCAGATCTTTTGAAGCAAATGCAAAACGAAAGAGAACCTGCTTTTTATAACCATATCAAAAAGAACATTTTCCTATTACGGCTGTAAAATTAAACGTGAAACGTCTTTGTCAAAAACAATGCTAGAAAACCTTTAAAGTGATTGCGATATCTTTTCTAAACTTTTCATTTCTTGTCACAGTAGACAGTTCGACTTGGAATCTGTCTTTATCCATAAAACCTAAACTGCTCTTCTGTCTTTATCTCAGGATGTCACTTTAAACAGTGGTATTAAATCACTGCAAATATGTATATTTTGAAACATTCTAGTGCGATATGCTTATCCAAATTTTGACGCATTTCTCGTTAATGGGGCAGCAATGGTTTATTCGAGGCCCCCAGGCTAGGCAAAAATATTTCATGATTATTGAAATGCTGTCATACTGCCTTGCATAAAATCTTGCATCGATAAGTATTCAAAAGTAAAGATTGTATTTGATGTTTGCTGAATGATTAATTTATATTAAAAGCTGTTAAAGGAAAAAGGCAATACAAGGTTATTGTGCTAGACCGACAGGTGTTGGTTCTAGTAGAACATCAAGGGTTTGAAGTATTTTTCCCTGTGAACGCGAGCCCCCTTAACAAAGAAAGTGCTAGCACATTGAATTGAATTGCTTGTATCACAATTTGCACAAGTATGTCCATATTATCTCCCACTATAAGGAAAACAAATATTGATATTCAATGTTTTTTCAGGTTTCCCAATCCTTTTTTTTTCTCATATTTTTAATTATTCCTTCTCTATACAAAATGAAAACTGTGTTTAGCTATTTTATCTTGCTTTCGATAAAGTGGTCATTATGCTTCAAACGGTGAAATTTCATTGCGATTAGAAAACAACATTAGACTAATGGGAGGTCTGAACTCCGAACCGACGATCTAACGGGCAATCGGACAAACAAGCCAAAACATAGATGCATGTATGCCCCGAATCATATAAAGGAGCAATGGAAAAACAACTATACAAAATAAATGTAAATAGTTTGCCGTTATGAAGGTTTTAAAGATACATGAAGGTATATGAGGTTCTAAATATTAAACTTGTGAATTTTTTTTTAAAGTTAAAGCAATTACTTAACCTTTAGAAATGGCAGTTATTCTGTTATGATCATGTCTTGTGTATAATCAAAGATATCACACACAAGTGTATAATTAAAAAGGTTAGAGTTATTCCTCTTTGATAATATAAAAAAGAAGATGTGATATGATTGTCAATGAAACAACCCTTCACAAGAGACCTAATGACACAGAAATTTACACCAAAATGTCAGAGTATGGCCTTCAACAATGAGCAAAGCGTATAGTCAGCTATACAAATCCCCGATGTGACTTTAAAACAATTCAAACAAGCTAACATGTTGCATAATTTATGAACAAAATAATAAACTAAAAACAAATATGTAGAAACGTAACATTGCAACAAATGACAACCACTGTATATACCCTCTAAAGTCTTGATTTGTGTCTCTGTACAAAACCAGGGAACTGCAGACTGCCGTTTGATATTTATCGTTATAGCATGTTCCTTGATGACATCAATTAATAAATTGTCATTTAAATTGCAATTACACAAAAGCAATACATATTTGCAAAGCTATGGTCATTCATGGGCAATAACTGCTTAAAAGGCAAATTGGTCATTTTGGTCATGGTGACTTATTTGTAGATTTGCTCTAAATTCTTTGGTTTTAGAGATCTAGACCAAAATCTACATGTTACCCCTTTTGTTCTTTTTTTCTAGCCATGGCGGCCATCTGGGTTGGCAGGCCAAGTCATCGGCCACATTTCTTAAACAACATACCCCAATGATTAATGTGGCCAAGTTTGGTTAAATTGAGCCTAGAAGTTTCAGAGGAGAAGATTTTTGTAAAATTTAACGCGGACGACAGACGACGGACGACGACGGACGACGACGGACGCCAAGTGATGGAAAAAGCTCATTTGGCCCCTTGTACGGGGCGCCGATTGGACTCTTGTGGTTTTGTACAAAATTCAATTCTGTCATAACAAAATCATTTTTGTCTTAAAAGACTATGTGATACAGACTTCTTTTATGAGAACTTAGATTTTGTAGACAAAACAAATTTTGTGATGACAAATTTCATTTTTGTAGACAAAATTCATTTTTGTTAGTTTGGGTCAGCTGAGTTAAAAAACAAGACTATCTTAACGTTTACTTTTGAAACCTGTTTCTGAAAAAGGGGACAGAAACTTCATAATGTGAAATTTGATTTAAAAATTAAATCTTGTCTCACAAAAGTCAATTTTGTTATTTTGGTTAGATAAAATTGAGACTTTTTTTGTCTCAATTTTGTCTCACAAAAGTCAAATGTTAAAATTTTGTTTTACTCATTACATTATTTAACCATTACTGTCTATTCTTTATAGTTAATCAACATCCAAATGATAGCAGAGTCATCTGTACATGTCCTTGTTTATTAAGGTAAGCCGATGTGGGAGTCAACTGCTCAATAGGGTTTTATTGAAAAAATAGAGAAAAAAGTTAGAAAAAAAGGAAAACGAACAAAATGCGACGGGAAAACGTCAACACATGAAACGTAATCATCTAAAGTTCTAAGAGTTCACTCATAAGTTTATTTGTCAAACAGAAAAAAATCATAAAGATCAGAGTTATTCATCTTTGACAGTAACGAATTCATAATAAAAATGATATTAAACCTGTACATATGCCCTCACCATGTTTCTGGAATAAAGTTTATAAGGTACACCACTGACAAAAATTCAAAAATTCTAAAGAATTCATTCATCAAATCTTTCAGTAAAGCACTTTCGGTAAAGAGGCGTCCATATATGTTTTTAGATAGTTTTTTTTATCATTTCATCCTGAATATGCCTGATATATTTGCCACTGAACGTTACTGAAACTATATATAAATTAATCATAAGTAAGGCTTATTATCTAAAAAAAATCAATGAAGTGGTTGTTACTTACTCTACCACACATTATAAAGCATTAAAAACAAATAAAAACCAGCTCCCATCGAGGTTCAGCGGCGTGTAACCTCGATCGGTTTAACGAACCTTTTAGAAAATAGACATTCTACTTATGTACCATTTTCAATGTCATCCATATTCAGTATTTCACTTTCCAGATAATATATCACCAGGAAATTAGACATATCTGCAAGACGAGTACACCCATTGCAAAGTGTCAAAAACTAAAATCCTTTCTACAGGCATAACTATCATGTGTAAAGCTATGCTTTCTCATACATGTGTTTTCGGCTGTTGTCTGCTTTATGGTCGGGTTGTTGTCGCTTTGACACATTCCCCATTTCCATTCTCAATTTTATGTATCTAAAAGGAATAAGTAAAGAACCATTTAATACATTTGCAGTTGTGTTTAATTGTGGAATGATACAATAGCATTAATCATGTTGAAACGTCAGTTTGCAAAAGAGCGACTAAAAATACCAAAGGGACAGTCAAACTCATAAATCTAAAACAAACTGACAACACAAGGCTAAAAATGAAAAAGACAAACAGAAAAACAATAGTACACATGACACAACATAGAAAACTAAAGAATAAACAACACGAACCCCACCAAAAACTAGGGGTGATATCAGGTGCTTCGGAAGGGTAAGCAGATCCTGCTCCACATGTGGCACCCGTCGTGTTGCTTATGTGATTACAAATCCGGGTAATAGTCTAATTCGGTAGGTCACATTCATGAAAGGGAAGGCGATTGTAGTTACGACGTAAGGAGCATATCCGATATCATTTGTGAAACGGTTATTTCATAACGGTCAACCAGATTTCAAGTGTTGATTATCAAAATTATACTTTTGTTTATATAAATATTTTGTAAAGAGTGCACTTTTGTTTATGGAAGTTGTGTAAAAAATAGAAACTTTCTTCGGTACATGCATTGCATTGATAGATGAGCGCAATTATTACAAACAAAACAATGTCCCTTTTTCCGCGCATACAAAGTTCGATGAAAAATATGCACTAAATAAAAACGTGTTGTCTTTTAAATGAGAAAGAATTATTTTCAAGAAGTATTGACTGATTGTTCAAAATTTATTGAGCTGTACCGGACGAATTGTAAATACTTGTCTAGTATTCAGTACTGTTACAAATAACATTAAAATCGATTTAATTGGAATATACCGATATATTGAATATAAATCGACGTTTTAATTACGCTTATGACATCTAATTGACAGTTAATACATTGCAAAAGATATAAACAATAAGCCCTATCTTTGAATGTTTTTCATTGGTTCATTGTAAAAAGAATACAAACCAATCAGCTTTCAGTGTTGACACTTAAAATGTGCTTATGTCTTTGTTGATTATACTACACATTTTTGCACCTATACTGCCTTTTTATGTGCAAACCTGTATAGCTTTAACATCATATACAAGATGCAATTTCTATCTCCGTGCATTTTTAATCTTATTTATTCGAATAGGTACATGTATAACTAGGTTATTGCAGAACCATAAGGGAATACTGTACCGTGTATGTTTGGTTTTTTTTTCTTTTGTAAGATGTTATTCATAACCTCAGACACATACATGTACAGTTGTAAAATCTTCCCAGTGCAATACATATTCCATGAGGTATAATTGTCGCGATACTGATGCAATATCATTTTGTTGTTTAAAAACAAAGCTTGAAAACCTGTTTTAAGCATTATCTACATGTAGCTAGATCTAGCTACTGGTGTCTATAATTAAAATTTACGCAAATGAAATATAATAAAATAAAAAAAAAAATGCATGCTATTATTCTGTTGAGACATGTTATGTTCCTTTTCGATGATTAAAAATATTACATGTGCATGTATTTGGTTTTGAACAATTAAACTGTTCTGATATTAATTTTTACACTAACTGTAGACAAAATGATTAAACTACTCGAAAATTGTCGACTCCTAATATCAAATATACAAATCCTTGCTTAAACCAAATATCACTTATTTCAACTTTTCCTCTTCACATTTGTGCATTATACTTTAATACATAGTTTTTATCAATGACATTTTTGTCAATCTAATTATATATTGACCTTGAAAATTAGGCCAATACACGAAAGCCGTCACGAAAAACGTGCAAGTACTAAATCCTTCACACTACTGCATAAGGGAATAAGACATACTATAGATGTAATGGCATCGACAAAATCCTGTAATCACGAGGTGTAGGAGGGTCATTTCATGACAATAAAACAAGAAAAGTTCGCCGTAATGTGATAACTCAATTAACTATAAGTAACAGATATACGACAGATACAAATTCTTACAGTAATGGCTGTTTTCTTCTTCGAACGGGTATTTGATTTATGGTGATTTGCAGACAACAAAGTAAAATAATTGTTACAGGTTGGGTAACTATTCAGAACGTTAAATTAAAGATACATTCATGATCAAACGATCGTTAGTAAGATGTGAACATGAAAAATCGACATTGACAGTTGAGGAATTTAGCTAATTTAAAAGATAAAACACGGAGAACTGTTCGACCGCAATATAAAGAAGTTTCCTTAGGTTTTCTGTTTATAAGACAGACTACAATAATATGTGTTCTTTTGTTTTCTTGTTTGTTTGTTTTTTAAGTGTTTTTAAATAGTCTATGCAAAGGTACAACATCTTCTAACATGTCTTGTTATTTGTGTCTATGATCACCTCATTTCTCTTGATTTTTCCCTTTTCCCCATGCTGTAAATTGCATTGTTGTGGATTTATTCAGATCACGTACTACACGTACACAACGATTAATGAAATATGGTAAAGGCATGTAAATATACTCCGAAATGTGTGTGACCGTTTAAGTTTGTGATTTAAGATACGCTGTATACAAAAAAAATCTATGAAAATTCAGAATTAAGAGTTTACCCTTTTGTGTACACCTATCACGTTGTAGCATTCGCAATGGTAAAACATCACAAAAGCTTTAGAATTTATAGTGGTACTAACATTCATATCACCTTTTGTTTTACTTTGCAAATTTGTGTAGAAGCAGCAGAACTTTTTTTAAGTTGAGTTCATCGTCAAGTAGGTTTGTTTTTCTACAGTTTACTAAATAATGATTTTGTTTGTTTGTTTGTTTACGTTGAATCACACAAAACTTTGCAAAGCTATCTCGCACTTTTTTTTTAGTTTAATTTAATTCTTTGTGTTGTTATTTGAATTTATTGAAGTTGTCTCAAACAAAAACGATATTGTAATTGTTTCCAAATATTGAACATTTTTAGACTCTCAATTGACAAAATAATATTAGCTTTGAATGTGGTTGTTACGAAAGCATAAAATGTATGAAATCACATTTAGATATTAATGATTTATTTCATAATGTTTGGAGCATAGTTATACATACATGTACACGTACATGTACATGTAATCGATTTGTCAAATAAATAGTTTAAATATAATACTGAATTTCTTTTTATATAAATACAATATTAGTCTTGGATTTCATTGATCTTTGCTTCACATTCTTTCTCACAAATACGAAAATACGGAAATTTACATGTATTCAATAAAACTTGTCTTAAAAGCACTTTCATTCTTCACCGAAAATATATTTATGTGCAGATATCTAAAATTCGAAAATTCGGAAATTCCAGTTCGTCAGTTTCCTCAGGAACAAATTCCAAATTACACGGTTGTTTCTTCTTATTGAAAATTTTCAAGAAGCGACCAAGGATATTCCTTCCACGTTCAGTAAGACCTTTCAGTAAGTCTTTAGGTAACCACTCGGAATCATTATCAAGTCTATATCCAGCGCTGATCAGTTTTTTACACACACTTGGTGAACATTTTACGGTAGTGTGTGTAGCTAGGTATAATGCTGTTTGTCCTAGTTTATCCACGATGTTCACTTCACAACCATGCTTTATGAGATAGACACAGGATTTTTCTCTACCTTCTTGAAGTCCAATAAGTAAAGCTGTTTTTCCAGTACAATCTGTTTCGTCAACATTTGCACCTGAAAAAAAAAACAATTATTTTCTATTTGTAACATTTTTATTTTCTATTGGCAACATTTTTATTTTCTATTGGCAACGTTTTTTTTTCTATTGGTAACATTTTTTTTCTAATGACAACGGTTTTATTTTCTATTGGTAACTTTTATTTTCTATTGGCAACGTTTTTATTTTCTATTGGTAACATTGTACCTATAATCCTTCCGTCGAAATTTTTGTATAAAAAATGTATGTTTGTTTTCCCTTTTGTTACGCGAAGTGGATGTTAACGTGAAATTAAAGGCATACCCTCGAACCCGTATGACTTTCCTAATATGAAAGTCTGAATGGAATTTACAGAATAGCGAATTATGTACGAAAAGTGCAGAAAATTGACTAAAAATAGGCAAAACGAAAGATAATGCAGAGAATATTGTAGTACTGAAATACAAAAAAAATGTATAAAGAATTTTAAAAATTGTACATATTGAATTTATAATATAGAAAATGGTCCTTAAAAAAATAGAAATAAAGAAAAGCTGAACCCCTGTCGAGACACTCTTATATGATTATGATGAGGTTAGGGTCAGTGTGACAACCACAATAACACGTGACAATAACACACACACCTACACCATAATATTCTTCAACATTTACACGATCTGTTAATATTAGACAATAAAATTAATTATTACATGTAAATCCCTCAAGCTCTAATGGACATAATTATTATTTATGTCATATGTGTGGTGACGAATAGGGCGACCTTGTTGCACATCATTTTTCATATTTTATGGTGAAAGTCATAATTTTCTGATACGTCACGGTAAACAATGCTGCACTGAATTTTAATTACGTTCATGTTTACAAGTCCGTTTTGCCAATTTGAGGGAATTTTCAGACAAAAAAAAAAAAGATATTAGAGTTGAACCTACTGCAAGCATTTCAAAATATTTCAGTATGAAAATAAGTAGATGTGGTAAGATTACCAATGAGACAATCATCGATTAGAGGTCAAATAAGTGGACATACAATTATTTGTAAGCCTTTATAGATCATCTACCATACTCATTTCACCATCAATCAAACCAGACGGCTATTAAAGTCCCAAAAATGTTAAGAAGTTCAAACGAGTATACTATTTTTGTAATGTATATCAAATTTACTCATGGTTTTCAAACTTCGTGTATTTCGTATACTTAGCCCTATAGCGGAGCCACATTATAAGAGATTATTGTGTAAATTAAATTGTTATTTTACAAGACATTTTCCCTCTAAAATAGTGATTACATACCTGCTTTGTGGAGAATCTTAACAGTTGCAATATCATCAAACAATACAGCTCTCATCAATGCTGTCTGGCCTTGGAGATTTTTAATATTCAAATCACATTCTAAAAAAAGAAATAAAGATATTTTATTTACAATCTTGTTGAAATTATAATGTTGCCTTATCACCTCAGAAATTGTAAGATGCATTGTTTATAGTCTAATTAAAATGAAGATAATGTGTTCACGGAAATTGTACATTTCTTCAAAATTAAATTTAAATGTAAGTTTCGTATCCCTAAGAAATAAATTGCTGTTCAGTACGTTGTAATAGATTAATTTATTTGTAACAATCACATAAGAATAAGAGAAATTGATATATACTAGTAGTGAAACTAAAACTGTGCATGACAATACATACCATTCATTTATATTGTTTTTTTTAACAATTAATGATTTTGAACGCAAAAATAATCATAACAAACAACCGTTTAAAAAATAAGAACAAACAAATGTATAATACAATAAGTTAAAAATGAAAATAATAACTTATTATATGAAATCTGATTTACTCTGATCAAAATGTAGAAAGAACTCTCACTGGTATTTTGTTTATTTTTCATTTACTTCTTTGTCAAATGAAGTTGTAGACATAATATTGAATAATCCTAATATAATAGTAAAAACACATAGTTTTTCGACTTGTATTAAACACTTACCACTTTTGATAAGTAATTTGATCACATCGAGATGAGAACCATCAGTGGCCTCATGAAGAGCAGTGCTTTTGTTACAGTCAGTAATATTAGGATCGCATCCAGCATCTAACAAAGATCTAGCTATTTCCGTCTGTCCATATTTAGCAGCATAATACAACAACGTACGACCTTTGCTGTCTTTTGCATTAACGTCTCCAGATGCTACATTACACAAAGTGGGAGTAGAATTTGATCTCTGTCTACAAAGTTGTCTGTGAAGCTGAACATTTTCTGTAGAGTGTTCCCGATCAGTTTGTAAAGAACGAAAACTCATTTTTATTCTTTTCCAATTATCAAAATATAATTCCCAAGAACGGTCAAAACACAATTCGAATCCACAACAAATGATTCTTTTTTCAAAATTTTAGAGTTGTTTCTTCAACAGTCTGATATCTAATATGAATACTTTTTACCTTGTTCTGACTATATATATACTAATCCAGGTAGACAATATGACAATATTATAATTAATGGCGTCGCACCTGTCACCTAACTCAACCAACCGCGTCACAGATCTAGTTAGCACAGAGAAACAATATATATTGACAAGGTCTTCCTTCGGAACGTCCTTGTATCACTCTCAAAATGTTAGCATGTTTTTTTTATAGTTTGTTTTTCTCTTTGTACTGTCACATGTAAAGAATGTCATCAATATTCTAAAGTGTACTTCCTTAGTATTAGAGAAACAAAAGAATGTTTTGGAGGTTTTATGAATATGATGAATTACACCAGTAATTGGCCTTAACATTAAAATTGGAGCATTGACCAACAAATTGAAAGTTGAAGATATTGTTTGAACTAGATGTTGGATTTTGGATTTTGAATTTTGAAATATAAAAGTGTGTATCATCACGCAAGCTTATTTAATTGAAATAAACATCAAAGTTCAAATGAAATGTCTGCTAGTAATAATTGGTATGCCTTCACCAATGAGAAAACCATACCGTATTGTCGACTATAAGGGGCTCAAAAAATGAAAAATAGTAAACTATTCAATTGAAATAAAAGAGAAGCTTAACAAAATAACGCTTGTATATATTCTGCATATCGCCAAATAATGTTGCCAGCGCATATTGAATAGAACTTTGTGTGTCAGAAATCATATCTGATATTCTTCCTCAGTCATAAGAGGGTGGTAAAAGGAGAGGGGTGGTTGCACAAAAAAAAAGTGAAATAAGAAATAATTTCACATTGAACGTGAAATATTTCTGTAATGAACGTTGCACGAAAAATAAATACTTTTATGTGAACCTTTTGTGACTGAGTCACTGTCTTCTCTTTGTTTTACTTAATATTCCGAATTTACGGTATACACATTTATGATACGGCTTTTAAAAAAAGTATTTCTTGACGATCCCTGCCAAGCGTTTGCTTTTCATTTGAAAAATACCGAGCACGCAAAATAAGACTTTGAAAATCACGTAAAATTAAAAAAGTAAAAACACGTTGAACGTGAAATAAAAAACGGCGATTACGTTGCGCGAAAATAACCCTTTACCACCCTCTCATAATAACCTTCCATCATTACCGAACTGAACAAAGAAGTAACACGACGGTTGGCGTATACAGTGCAGGAAATGCTTACCCTTTCGGAGCACATGATTTCCCTCCCGGTTTTTAGTGGAGTTCGTGTTGTTTCTTATTTATCATTTATAACTGTTGATGTAAATGTCCTTTGGTTTTTTGAGTTTTTGTTTACTCCTTGGTTTAGATTGTTTTTGTCTTTGTACGATTTGGGTTTACAAAAAAAAATTCAAGGCTTGAGTTCCCGTTTGTTTAATTCTTGCAAAACAGACACTTTGTAAATTTCATATTTGTATTGTTTTTCTTTTAACTTTGGTGCATATATAAGTTTTGAACTAATAAATACATGTATTAAACATACCTCCGGCTGCACGATTATAACGTGTCTTTAATACCCACTGGTGGCCTCGTGCTGCTTCTTGCTCTTTTGTCGGGTTGTTGTCTCTTTAACATATTTCCCGTTTCCATTCTCAATTTTACATAATCTCAACCCGTTTTTTTATTCTACAAATGTATGTTCAAGTATTAAAGGCATGGTTCAAAAATATTCAACGCCAAGTTTAGAGACCGTCCAACACATTCCCTACGCTGTCGTACATGATCAATAGTAAAGAAAAAATACTGCTCGAATTCAACATGTATTCATTTTCTAGAGGCATTAAAATTCCCGCTCTTGAGGTGAAAATCCTGGAGTACGATTTTAGCAGAACCTTTTAGTACTAATTGTAAAATTGATTCATCTTGAATATGTCTAGAATATTTGCCACTGAACATTCAACAAACAACAATCAATTTAATATAATATATAAAGTACAGATCATAACTGCGCAATATAAATGCGAAAATTTGGGAAAACCAAAGAGGCAATAAAAACAATGATAACGAAGAAAGAGAAAAAAGAAGCAACATCGCCAGTAACAGAAAAATCACGATAAAAGTAACAGAAAAAGAGGTTACAAAATATCGAGAAAACTTAGAATTTGCAATACCAACCTTACCAAACAGTCATTCGGGGGAATAAGAATTTAAATAGTAAATACGACAAAATATGCAAATGTTGTGTTTCTGATGGTAAAACAACAAAGCACAGGAAACAAATATTTGTTTTCGTGTTCGGAAAAATCGAAATCAACAAAAGACACCAATTATCAACGCTTGCAAACTTCAAATCGGTGTTATACAGTTTAGAATTTTGGCATGGTACAGGCGCATACCTAAAGATATATTGATCATTGTTGTTAACTTTGATGTATACGATAATTACACAATTTCGGAAGTTCACCACTATAGAACCATAGTACATTGTACCTATCAGTTAGAATACAAAACGACTGGTATATGTCTTTGATGATAAGAACATTTACCTTGAGATTACCTATGCACAAATTACAAATCGGATGTACAAGAAGCAATTGGAGTGCAAAGCATACAAATACGTTCATTTTAGCTTTCTCTGCACTTTATTTCATTTAAGTTCGAGTAATAATCAGTGGGAACTTTTCCTAAAAGGGGGGGGGGGGCGCTGACTGACCTAAGAGGGGGCCCGCTCCAGTCATGCTCCAATGTTTCCCTATATAAGCAACCAAATTTTTTCAATGAAAGGGGGGCGGGCCCCCAGGCCCCCCTGGATCCTCCTACGATAATATGTTGTTAGCGGGGTTTCGATAAGATTGCTATTAATAGTATGTTATCTTCTATTTTAACCCAATTTAAACATTTAGCATTATATAGTATAAAAAAATGTAAAAAGCAAAGGAGCTCAATTCCTACATGTAGGTGTACCTGAACAGCTATATTTCCTTTTAGTTAATACCAACATAATTTTTCGTATGGGATATACCCAAATATATGTAGAGGCAGATAAACTAGTTTTGTTTATGTTTTATTAATTGATGTTCATTTCAAAAGTAGACTAAATAAATACACATCCATTATGCACTTCCTAGTACAAAATGTTTATATCTAATATGACAGTGAGCATTTATCTTTACCATGTTCATAGTAATTCCATGTAATAAGAAGGACACTCAAATTGTTACCGGTAGAACTAAACATTTCATTGGCCAAAAAGGTGAATAAGTAGAATATAAGTACAAACCACACGTGTCAATTCTGTGAAGTGTAACCACTCTTTATGTTATCATTTGTTAAGATCACATATAACGCCAAAAAAAATGTCAATAAAAATGTTTACCATGTGATATATGTGTCCTTGATAATCTATCTAGTAGTTATCCATATTTTGAATGGGTAAATGTCAGGAAAACGACACAATATTCTTGTTTTAGGTTTTCTTTGTGCATGTTCGTTGTTGCATCAATTTTCAGTATTTCATACGTACACTGACTATGTTAGCGCGCTCTTTGAATTTGTTCAATACGTACACTGACTATGTTAGCGTGCTCTTTGAATTTGTTCAATACGTACACTGACTATGTTAGCGCGCTCTTTGAATTTGTTCAATACCTACACTGACTATGTTAGCGTGCTCTTTGAATTTGTTCAATACGTACACTGACTATGTTAACGCGCTCTTTGAATTTGTTCAATACGTACACTGACTATGTTAGCGCGCTCTTTGAATTTGTTCAATACGTACACTGACTATGTTAGCGTGCTCTTTGAATTTGTTCAATACGTACACTGACTATGTTAGCGTGCTCTTTGAATTTGTTCAATACGTACACTGACTATGTTAGCGTGCTCTTTGAATTTGTTCAATACGTACACTGACTATGTTAGCGCGCTCTTTGAATTTGTTCAATACGTACACTGACTATGTTAGCGCGCTCTTTGAATTTGTTCAATACGTACACTGACTATGTTAGCGCGCTCTTTGAATTTGTTCAATACGTACACTGACTATGTTAGCGCGCTCTTTGAATTTGTTCAATACGTACACTGACTATGTTAGCGCGCTCTTTGAATTTGTTCAATACGTACACTGACTATGTTAGCGTGCTCTTTGAATTTGTTCAATACGTACACTGACTATGTTAGCGCGCTCTTTGAATTTGTTCAATACGTACACTGACTATGTTAGCGCGCTCTTTGAATTTGTTCAATACGTACACTGACTATGTTAGCGTGCTCTTTGAATTTGTTCAATACGTACACTGACTATGTTAGCGTGCTCTTTGAATTTGTTCAATACGTACACTGACTATGTTAGCGCGCTCTTTGAATTTGTTCAATACGTACACTGACTATGTTAGCGCGCTCTTTGAATTTGTTCAATACGTACACTGACTATGTTAGCGCGCTCTTTGAATTTGTTCAATACGTACACTGACTATGTTAGCGCGCTCTTTGAATTTGTTCAATACGTACACTGACTATGTTAGCGCGCTCTTTGAATTTGTTCAATACGTACACTGACTATGTTAGCGCGCTCTTTGAATTTGTTCAATACGTACACTGACTATGTTAGCGCGCTCTTTGAATTTGTTCAATACGTACACTGACTATGTTAGCGCGCTCTTTGAATTTGTTCAATACGTACACTGACTATGTTAGCGCGCTCTTTGAATTTGTTCAATACGTACACTGACTATGTTAGCGCGCTCTTTGAATTTGTTCAATACGTACACTGACTATGTTAGCGCGCTCTTTGAATTTGTTCAATACGTACACTGACTATGTTAGCGCGCTCTTTGAATTTGTTCAATACGTACACTGACTATGTTAGCGCGCTCTTTGTATTTGTTCAATACGTACACTGACTATGTTAGCGCTCTCTTTGTATTTGTTCAATACGTACACTGACTATGTTAGCGCTCTCTTTGTATTTGTTCAATACGTACACTGACTATGTTAGCGCTCTCTTTGAATTTGTTCAATACGTACACTGACTATGTTAGCGCGCTCTTTGTATTTGTTCAATACGTACACTGACTATGTTAGCGCGCTCTTTGAATTTGTTCAATATGTACACTGACTATGTTAGCGCTCTCTTTGAATTTGTTAAATACGTACACCATTAAGGTTATGCGTGCTTCTGCCTAATATACACTTTATACACCATTAATGTTATGCGTGCCTCTGCCAATACACTTTACGTACACCATTAAGGTTATGAGTGCCTCTGCCAATACACTTTACGTACATCATTTAGGTTATGCGTGCCTCTGCCAATACACTTTACATACACCATTTATGTTATGCGTGTCTCTGCCAATACACGATGACGTACACTATAAAGGTTATGCGTGCCTCTTCCAATACACTTTACGTACATCATTTATGTTTCCGTCCTCCAGAAATCTTAATTTTAGTATTCCTTACGTACCCCATTTAGATTTTGCTTCCCCTAAGCTTGCATCTGTTTCAGTACTCCTCACGTATACCAATTAGGTTTTGCTTGTTCCTTGCATTTTTTTCAGTACTCTATAAGACCATAATTTAAATTTGCTACTTGACATTAAACACTTAATATCTATCCATTAGGAGAATTAGGAGAACAAACTCGCTGTCAAATACAACTACAGGATACAATCTTCAGTGCAACATAAATAAACTCGCTAGCACGAAATGGTCCGTTAAAGTCAGATGATTGTAAGATAATTGTGTCAATAAAGAATGTGGTGTATTTGAATTTTGAATGTGTACGCTTCTACCATTCCACCCCCCCCCCCCCCCCCCCCCCACGTTTAAACAGACTCAGTTGTCATGCGTAAATTTTTTACAAGAATTTTAGAATATTTATTTTAAAGGATTTAGATGGAATAAAGAATTACATTTTTGTGATAAAATCAGCACATTTAAATAAATTATTGAAAATCTCTCAATAATGTCTATACTGCTCCTGAACATGACCATAATTCAATAATTCAGTGATTCAAAAGATCGAAATGTGTAGTACCAGTCTACGATGCTTATCTAGTTAAATTTGAATTTAATTTAATTCCTATCACATTCTGGCCATGCATGCACATATAATTCGTCATCGAATCGAATTAGAAGCATACAAAGAAGTTCACTTTAGCTTTCTCTGCACTTTATTTCATATAGATTGAAGTAATTATATGTTGTTATCGGGGTTTCGATAAGATTGCTATTAATAAAATTGAGAATGGAAATGGGGAATGTGTCAAAGAGACAACAACCCGACCAAAATAAAAAAACACAACAGCAGAAGGTCACCAACAGGTCTTCAATGTAGCGAGAAATTCCCGCACCAGGAGGCGTCCTTCAGCTGGCCCCTAAACAATTATATACTAGTTCAGTGATAATGAACGCCATACTAATTTCCAAATTGTACACAAGAAACTAAAATTTAAATAATACAAGACTAACAAAGGCCAGAGGCTCCTGACTTGGGACAGGCGCAAAAATGCGGCGGGGTTAAACATGTTTGTGAGATCTCAACCCTCCCCCTATACCTCTAACCAGTGTAGAAAAGTAAAAGCATAACAATACGCACATTAAAATTCAGTTCAAGAGAAGTCCGAGTCTGATGTCAGAAGATGTAACCAAAGAAAATAAACAAAATGACAATAATACATAAATAACAACAGACTACTAGCAGTTAACTGACATGCCAGCTCCAGACTTCAATTAAACTGACTGAAAGATTATGATTTCATCATATGAACATCAGGCACAATCCTTCCCGTAAGGGGTTTAGTATCATACCATCATAACATATATGAGAAGAACATAACCCGTGTCATGCCAACAACAGTTTTTAGAATAAATGTGTTTAGTTCCGACGCAAAGACCTTATCAGTGACTCAATATTAACGCCAAAATATGCAATCTTTAATGACTTGACAACAGTATCGTAATTATATCCCTTCTTAATAAGTCTATTCAAAGGTTTTGTAAGTTTATGAGGTGAATACTGACACCTTTGTGCTTTATAAAGAATATTTCCATAAAAAATTGGATGTGAAATTATATGTTAACTTCTATTTTAACCAATTTAAAACATTTAGCATTTTATAGTATAAAAATGTAAAAAGCAAAGGAGCTCAATTCCTACATGCAGGTGTACCTGAACAGCTATATTTCTTTTAAGTTAATACCAACATAATTTTCCTATGGGAAATACCCAAATACTCGTAGAGGCAGATAAACTAGTTTTGTTCATGTTTTATTAATTTATGTTCATTTCAAAAGTAGACTAAATAAGTACACATTCATTATGCACTTCCTAGAACAAAATGTTTATATCTAATCTGACAGTAAGCATTTATCTTTACCATGTTCATAGTAATTCCATGTAATAAGAAGGACACTAAAATTGTTACCGGTAGAACTAAACATTTCATTGGCCAAAAAGGTGAATAAGTAGAATATAAGTACAAACCACACGTGTCAATTCTGTGAAGTGTAACCACTCTTTATGTTATCATTTGTTAAGATCACCTATAACGCCAAAAAAATGGCAATAAAAATGTTTACCATGTGATATATGTGTCCTTGATAATCTACCTAGTAGTTATCCATATTTTGAATGGGTAAATGTCAGGAAAACGACACAATATTTTTTTTAAGGTTTTCTTTGTGCATGTTCGTTGTTGCATCAATTTTCAGTATTTCATACGTACACTGACTTTGTTAGCGTGCTCTTTGAATTTGTTCAATACGTACACTGACTATGTTAGCGCGCTCTTTGAATTTGTTCAATACGTACACTGACTATGTTAGCGTGCTCTTTGAATTTGTTCAATACGTACACTGACTATGTTAGCGCGCTCTTTGAATTTGTTCAATACGTACACTGACTATGTTAGCGTGCTCTTTGAATTTGTTCAATACGTACACTGACTATGTTAGCGCGCTCTTTGAATTTGTTCAATACGTACACTGACTATGTTAGCGTGCTCTTTGAATTTGTTCAATACGTACACTGACTATGTTAGCGCTCTCTTTGAATTTGTTCAATACGTACACTGACTATGTTAGCGCGCTCTTTGAATTTGTTCAATACGTACACTGACTATGTTAGCGCGCTCTTTGAATTTGTTCAATACGTACACTGACTATGTTAGCGCGCTCTTTGAATTTGTTCAATACGTACACTGACTATGTTAGCGTGCTCTTTGAATTTGTTCAATACGTACACTGACTATGTTAGCGCGCTCTTTGAATTTGTTCAATACGTACACTGACTATGTTAGCGCGCTCTTTGAATTTGTTCAATACGTACACTGACTATGTTAGCGCGCTCTTTGAATTTGTTCAATACGTACACTGACTATGTTAGCGTGCTCTTTGAATTTGTTCAATACGTACACTGACTATGTTAGCGTGCTCTTTGAATTTGTTCAATACGTACACTGACTATGTTAGCGCGCTCTTTGAATTTGTTCAATACGTACACTGACTATGTTAGCGTGCTCTTTGAATTTGTTCAATACGTACACTGACTATGTTAGCGCGCTCTTTGAATTTGTTCAATACGTACACTGACTATGTTAGCGCTCTCTTTGAATTTGTTAAATACGTACACCATTAAGGTTATGCGTGCTTCTACCTAATATACACTTTACTTACACCATTAAGGTTATGCGTGCCTCTGCCAATACACTTTACGTACACCATTAGGGTTATGCGTGCCTCTGCCAATACACTTTACGTACACCATTAAGGTTATGCGTGCCTCTGCCAATACACTTTACGTACACCATTAAGGTTATGCGTGCCTCTGCCAATATACTTCACGTACACCATTAAGGTAATGAGTGCCTCTGCCAATACACTTTACGTACACCATTAAGGTAATGAGTGCCTCTGCCAATACACTTTCGGTACACTATTAAGGTTATGCGTGCCTCTGCCAATACACTTTACGTACACCATTAAGGTAATGAGTGCCTCTGCTAATACACTTTACGTGCACCATTAAGGTAATGAGTGCCTCTGCCAATATACTTTACGTACATCATTAAGGTTATGCGTGCCTCTGCCAATACATTTTACGTACATCATTAAGGTAATGTGTTTATCTGCCAATACACTTTACGTACACCATTAAGGTAACGAGTGCCTCTGTCAATACACTTTACGTACACCATTAAGGTAATGAGTGCCTCTGCCAATACACTTTACGTACATCATTAAGGTTATGAGTGCCTCTGCCAATATACTTTACGTACACCATTAAGGTAATGAGTGCCTCTGCCAATACACTTTACGTACACTATTAAGGTAATGAGTGCCTCTGCCAATACACATTACGTACCCTATTAAGGTAATGAGTGCCTCTGCCAATACACTTTACGTACACTATTAAGGTAATGAGTGCCTCTGCCAAAACACTTTCGGTACACCATTAAGGTTATGCGTGCCTCTGCCAATACACTTTACGTACACCATTAAGGTTATGCGTGCCTCTGCCAATACACGTTACGTACATCATTAAGGTTATGAGTGCCTCTGCCAATACACTTTACGTACACCGTTAAGGTAATGAGTGCCTCTGCCAATACACTTTCGGTACACTATTAAGGTTATGCGTGCCTCTGCCAATACACTTTACGTACACCATTAAGGTAATGAGTGCCTCTGCTAATACACTTTACGTACACCATTAAGGTAATGAGTGCCTCTGCCAATACATTTTACGTATACCATTAAGGTAATGCGTGCCTCTACCAATACACTTTACGTACATCATTAAGGTTATGAGTGCCTCTGCCAATATACTTTAAGTAAACCATTAAGGTTATGCGTGCCTCTGCCAATACACTTTACGTTCACCATTAAGGTTATGCGTGCCTCTGCCAATACACTTTACGTACATCATTAAGGTTATGCGTGCCTCTGCCAATACACTTTACGTACACCATCAAGGTTATGCGTGCCTCTGCCAATACACTTTACGTACACCATTAAGGTTATGCGTGCCTCTGCCAATACACTTTACGTACACCATCAAGGTTATGCGTGCCTCTGCCAATACACTTTACGTACACCATCAAGGTTATGCGTGCCTCTGCCAATACACTTTACGTACACCATCAAGGTTATGCGTGCCTCTGCCAATACACTTTACGTACACCATCAAGGTTATGCGTGCCTCTGCCAATACACTTTACGTACATCATTTATGTTTGCGTCCTCCAGAAATCTTAATTGTAGTATTCCTTACCATTTAGGTTTTGCTGTCCCCTTCCTTCTCTTTCAGTGCTCCTCATGTACACCAATTAGGTTTTGCTCGTTCCTTGCATTTTTTTTTAGAACTCTATAAGACCATAATTTATATTTGCTACTTGACATTAAACACTTATCTATCTAATAGGATAATTAGGAGAACAAACTTGCTGACAAATACACATACAGGATACAATCTTCAGTGCAACGTATACTCGCTAGCACGAAATGGTCCGTTGAAGTAAGATAATTGTGTCAATATAGAACGAGGTGTATTTGAAATTTGAATGTGCATGCTTTAATAGACCACTTTCGAGTTCATCCGTCACCGGCAAAAACTCGTCAATTATACACGCCTTTATGACGTCATTTACCAGATAGAGGGGCTCGCCTGTATCCCTGCACTATTTACGTTCATCAAGCGTCTTAGTGATCGTCTTTGTGCAGGATAAACTAGAAATAATGGTTGCTCTGTAGGTACTTACTGACATTTCCCTAATGACAGCAGTGTTGATTGTCAATTTTGAGAATTAAATTTGCCGAATAATTCGTACACTATAGAATTATAGTTTTCCAACCACTCGCTCAACATTGGAAGGAAGTGACGACGCCCCTAAACGGACAAATGACGATGATAAAGACGCGTATAATTGACGAGTTTTTTTCCGGTGACACTCGAAAGTGGTCTATTGACCCGTCCTCCTCCCCCTCCCCCCCACCCCCATGCACCGCTCATTTAAACAGGCTCAGTTGTCATTCATTAACTATTTACAAGGATTTTACAATTTTCATTTCAAAGGATTTGGATGGAATAAATAAACGGATTTTTGTGTTGAAATCAGCACATTTAAATAAAGTATTTAAAATCAATCAAAAATTCTTTACTGCTCATGAACATGACCATAATTCAATAATTCAGTGATTCAAAAGATTGAAATGTGTAGTACCAGTCTACGATGCTTATCTAGTTCTATTTGAATTTGATTTAATTTCTATCACATTCTGACCATGCATGCACATAGAATTCGTCATCGAATCGAATTCGAAGCAAACAACAGTTATTGATCAGTTATGATCAAATTGGTACATGTAGACTCAGAGACTATAACAGACATATTTTGTAAAAAAATATTTTTTTCGTAAAACAAGCCTTTTGATAAATGCACTTATATTTGACAAGCTTTAATTTTTTTCATCGGATAAATGACACATTACATATAAATTGACAGTTAATTGATACACACAAAGATATTTGTTTGTAAATACATCAATTATATCAAACCTAAAATAATATCAAGGTTGTCGCCTTTTTTTGTGGTATGATTTGTTTGAAATGTTATGAATTGTTTTAAATTGCTTTGATGTAGAGAAAATTAACAGAGTAATTATTATACATGTAAATAATTTGATAAAACATACATTTGAACATGTGAATATGCGAACTTATGATAGTTGAGGGTCTCGATTGCAGGTCCTTTAATTCTGTATTCTGTAATTTTTAGTCCATTTTTTCTTTTTTGGTAAATATTTCTCTTTTCTTTTTTCTCTACATTTTTTTTTTAATAAAACATTATATTTTTTTGAAGATTATTCTCTTTTTTTTCAACTTCAGATACTTTATTTCACTAATAGTTATTAAATACTTTATGTAACTAATAGTTGTTAGCAAAGCCCCTTAATGTTATAATAATGGCACGAAGGTTCTTCCCTGATCTTCCTTGTATTGTTAATTACACAATCCAGGGGATTTCATTGGCAAATTTTTTTATATTTCTACATAGTTTAACGTGTATTCTCTTCAGTAGCTGTTTATATCTAACACCTCAATTTCACTTTTCTTTATATTTTTACCATTATTCTCTATTCTGTAAACCCTCAACCACATTCTTATAAATGACGTTTTCAATTTAACGAGAGAGACGAAAATGAAAAATAAAAGCACCATTAAAACACCAGACTTATCAACAAAAAAATATATTGGTTAATACTACATTGCATATGATACAGCATATTACAAACTATCACGCCTTTCAAATGAACAATTCTGTTGTCGCCTTCCGTTTGTGTAGGAACTCGTCTTGTGTCTGACTATTACCTTTTTTCAAATACTAATAATGACAGCTAAAATCAATTTGTTCTTTACTTCTATTTTCATTGCAGATATGTCAAATTAAATAAAAGTGCATGTTAGTTAATAATTAAAAGTGAGAGAAAAATCCAGAGTCCTGTGCCATGATTGGTTACTGTACATGCACTCTTAATGTTCATTGGCAAGTAGTTCATAAAAAAAAACAGAAATAAAAGGACAAATAGACAATTGACCCAAAATGTAGATTGAAATTGGTTTGGATGGGATTAAGGTTGGTAAATTTAGACTGCCATTTAAAAAAGAGTTTAAAGTACTAGTAGATAGTGATAGAATTAAAACATAGTTCTCTGATTCCGTTATATTTACATGTATATCGCTTATAAATATGTATTTGGAGCGAGTTGATAAAGATACGAATTTAAATTGCATTAAACAAAATGTAGATAGAACAAGTACGTAATATGCTTTGAAACAACCATCGACAATCCCTTCAAGTTGTTGTTCTACGGCTGTTTGTTTTCGTCTTTTGTTTGTGTCATGTGCAGAGAGTTCCACTTTTTTAGCTCACCTGGCCCGAAGGGCCGAGTGAGCTTTTCTCATCACTTGGCGTCCGGCGTCCGTCGGCGTCCGTCGTCGTCCGTCGTCCTGCGTCCGTCGTCGTTAACTTTTACAAAAATCTTCTCCTCTGAAACTGCTGGGCCAAATTAATCCAAACTTGGCCATAATCATCCTTTGGGTATCTAGTTTAAAAATTGTGTGGCGTGACCCCGCCAACCAACCAAGATGGCCGCCACGGCTAAAAATAGAACATAGGGGTAAAATGCAGTTTTTGGCTTATAACTCAAAAACCAAAGCATTTAGAGCAAATCTTACAAAGTAAGATCTACAAATAAGTCAACATAATCAAAGTAGTCAGTTGACCCCTTTAGGAGTTATTGCCCTTAATAGTCAATTTTTAACCATTTTTCGTAAATCTTAGTAATCTTTTACAAAAATCTTCTCCTCTGAAACTACCAGGCCAAATTTAAACAAACTTGGCCGCAATCATCATTGGGGTATCTAGTTTAAAAAATGTGTGGCGTGACCCGGCAAACCAACCAAGATGGCTAAAAATAGAACATAGGGGTAAAATGCAGTTTTTGGCTTATAACTCAAAAACCAAAGCATTTAGAGCAAATCTTACAGGGAGTAAAATTGTTTATCAGGTCAAGATCTATCTGCCATGAAATTTTCAGATGGATCGGACAAACCGCTGTTTGGTTGATGCCCCTGAATTAGTCATTTTAAGGAAATTTCGCCGTTTTTTGTTATTATTTTGAATATTATTATAGATAGAGATAAACTGTAAAGAGCAACAATGTACAGCAAAGTAAGACTTAAAAATAAGTCAACATGACCTAAATGGTCAATTGACCCCATAAGGAGTTATTGCCCTTTAAAGTCAATTTTTAACAATTTTCATAAAATTTGTAAATTTTAATTAACATTTTCGACTGAAACTCTTAGGCCAAGTTCAATATAGATAGAATGTTTGTAAGCAGCAAGAATGTTCAGTAAAGTAAGATGTACAAACACATCACCATCACCAAAACACAATTTTGTCATGAATTCAAATGCTTCCTTTGTTTAATATTCACATAGACCAAGGTGAGCGACACAGGCTCTTTAGAGCCTCTAGATTATACAAGTCATACATAAATGTACACATGTTTTTCGTCGTGAGTTAATTTTCGGATCGGAGATTTAATTGTCTACATTTCGAAACCTTCGTCAACCATTAGCAATTGTCGCCCTTCCTAGAGCAATAATACAATGAATAGTCTTTTCTCTATTAAACTATTTTAGAACGATTAGAAGTTCACGACCACTGGATATTTTAAGCTCTAAAAGATGTTCTGGACATATATTCACAACAGAAACAGAGAAAGAGCATTGCCGCATCCGTAAACCCCTCCCACTTTAAAAATACAATACTAACACGAACTTACATGCTTTCTCCTAAAATTGGAACCTCATTACAGAAAATGGCTAGCTTATACTTGATCAGTTATATATATTTGTATGTGCATTTTTCACAGTTATCTATCTATAAGTATACATGTATTAAGCATCGTTGGGCTATTTAAAACATACTTTTAGAAAAAAATATAAAAACCTACAAAAGACACTTGTGTGTATTATAAAGTAGTTATTAAACGAGACAAACATAAACGAAAACAATCACTTGCAATAACGATAGCTGATGGCAGAGAAACCCATTAGCTCTAGGTCTGGATGATATCATATTTCAAATACATTCGACTGCTTAGGAGACAATTTGGTGACAGGATGAAAGTAGAAAACGAAGGGGTTGAGGAGGGGGTAGTGATGAGATATCACAAACATGTTTAACCCCGCCGCATTTTTGCGCCTGTCCCAAGTCATGAGCCTCTGGCCTTTGTTAGTCGTGTATTATTTTAATATTAGTTTCATGTGTACAATTTGGAAATAAGTATGGTACCGGTGTTTATTATCACTGAATTAGTATATATTTGTTTAGGGGCCAGCTGAAGTACGCCTCCGGGTGCGGGAATTTCTCGCTACATTGAAGACCTGTTGGTGACCTTCTGTTGTTGTTGTTTTCCTATGGTCGGGTTGTTGTCTCTTTGACACATTCCCCATTTCCATTCTCAATTTTAACGTTTATAATATTTCACATTCAACTACACGATTTTGTTGTAGAGTTAAATAATTACAAATATAGAAGGATCCCATGTAAAACAGATTTCAAATTAGGATGCATATTGTCCTTGACTTTATTTGAAAATTGATAATTAATAGTAAAACAGTTTGACTGTTTAATACAATACATGTACATGTACCATCAACCATCTAACAAAATGCTAAAGAAATAAAAATAAATGATAAACTATTTCAGTTAACTTTCATGTATACGTACTAATGATTTGATTGTACCAAAACACCTCTGACCTTGAAACAGGATACATATACGTGATTGTTAAATACTACTGGACACACCAGCCTTTACAGTAACATGAAAAGTCAACTCTGACGTCATCAAAACATGTTGCAATTATTTATTTATTAATTTATTCTGTCACAAAGTGATGACATACACCACACATGATGAACGATTCCAATTACAGCTAACGAGAACCGAGAAGAAGACAAAATCTTCTGTTTTCGAGAGAGGTGTCAAGATTTTTGTGGCTAGATTTTTTTTTAAATTTACACGAAATGTCAATAATTTGTTAAACATTAAAATTCTAATTTGAAAAAAATAGTTTGACAAATGACTTAATGTAATTGATGATGGTGATAAATGATAAGAAATAAATAATATTTGTTTATTTCTTTCAAAGGAAAAGTTTGTTCACGTGTATTTTACATAACGATCACGCGAATTAAACATGAATTTAATCTAAATTTCATGTGAAACGTGTTTGTTCAATATTTCGCGCGAATTGAGCTTGAAATATTTTCCATTTTTGATATTTCTTAAATGTTCGGTTTTATTTTATGTTCTTTCGTACTTTTTCATTTCAATTTGTTGATCCAATATTTATATATAATTCGAGTTTGATCACTTTATTAAGTTTGCAATCATAAAGAACTTACTATATAATATATGAAACAAACACATCTGACCTTGATAAAATACAAGTGAAACTTTATAACAAAATAAATATGAAAGGTCATTGGGGTCAGAACGCAACGTTTATACGTTCGCTGCAGACACGAATTGCTGTTTGTTTGCGACCGAAATATGCATTTTATTTTAATATGAGAAAAACAACATCTTGTTTATGTCTCCTCATGTATCATCATCATCTGCAGTAATTTGTCAAATTCATTTTAAATATATTATAAATTATTCACATTTCGTGCCATTTTCAAATATTTGCAGCCACAAGTTTCTTGACAAAGCTTCTTTAAAAGAAAACAACAACAACACACTTCGTCATATGTAACATATTGGGCATATTAAATTGTAATTAAACAAAAATTGGACTATCTTTAGCACTTAACCGCGGCAGTTTATTCTGGCAATGCTAGTTTTATAATAATTAAAGGGTGTTCCGTACACATGAATGAATGAATGAATGAGTTTTATTTGCAAAAGCATATAGAACATGCTATGGCAATACATAATATATACATAATGTGACAAAAGACTGGTAACAGAGAACAATACAATAATAACATACATAATGTAGCTAACCAATAATATCAGATCTAGCTTTCCATGCACTCTTTAAATAGTTACAGAGCTTAATTGTTAGAGATCTAGAATTAGCTTTCAACAAACAAGATGGTTTAAAAATAGTAGGCCATGAACAATAATAGCGTGGCAAAAACAATATTCTAATTGCCCTATATGCTGGACATACCAATACAAAATAAAATTCGTTCTCAACACATTGCATATTACAACATACACAAAGACGCATCTCTCTTGGTATATCAGAGAAGCGACCAACTTCAACATTAAGTTTCAATGTACCACTTCGTAGTTTTGTAAGAATGTTACTATTATTAATGTAGCCAAAATAATTTTCAAAACAAAAATCAAACTTTATACTACTATACACATAAGGGGTTTACATAATATAGAACAATTGGCAAAACATAAAATATAATTAACCAAAAAAAATTAAGAATAGCATTATTGACCAAAATTGTTATGTCAAAACTTTAAAGGAATATATGATTTAAGGATTTCAAATTCTTTATAACCTTGAATTTGTCAGTTCATCAGTGCCAATATAAAATTTCAGAGTGAACAAGTAAATAAACAGAGGATGGTTAAAAAAAAGTCGTGCTATGATGTTGCCCCTGATTTTAAATGCCGAAAAAATAAACGTTCTAAATTGGTTATCTGTTTGATATAGAATAAATAGGGAGACAAAAACAAACAAAAAAAGAATGCAGAGGAAAGCAATCTAAATCATTTTTAAAAATGTTAATATAAAGACTCTTATCTGTAGAATCCCCCGTCTTATTTGAAGCAGATTTTGATCGGAATCAAGTTTAAAGATTGGCATTTCAGAACACTTTAAAATTCGTGCTAATATTAAAAACTCATGTAATTGGAGGGAAATCATTATGTAACAATGTTCTCTTCATAGATAAGTAGATACAAACATAGCATGCTTACAGAGACATTTTGTCAAAGAAATACCGGTTGTGAGGTATCATGTGTACTGTTTCCAAAAGCCATTAGCAACATGGTTAGGCGATGGATATTTGTTTATCACTTTGTTTACCTTTTTATTTACCAATTGCTAGGAATTATTTGCAAGCAATTATCAGGCAAAAAGAATTCCCTTATGGAAAAAACACCAACAGAGTAAAGAAAATCTCAATACATATAGAATAGTTGTGTAAAATATCATTTCTCTCATCCAAGCAATATACAGCATTATAAAATGTTTTGGAATTATAATAGATGAATAACAAAATATAAATACTTATTCAATTTGATGATTTGCGTATATTTTCATGGAGAGACAAATTGAAAAATTCTATAATTATAGGTAAATATTGTTTACCCATCTTATTTTTTAAATTACTACAAAGAAAGATAAGGACAAATTTCTTGTATTCTGCTGTTTTACAAGAACAATCAAGGACCCCTTAACTCAGGAGCAAAGATCAATAAAAAAGTCTATATTACAAAATATTACAACATTAGTCTAGATTTAGTCGGGATTTAACCATGACCTATGTGCTAATATATATAGCACCAACATGATGCTTTTTTATTTCCAAATACCATTTACTTGTCCTATGCAATGATAGTGGAATAGTGTACCTGTAACGTGTAACCAGGCGTTTATATCCAAAACGTCCGTTCCAGTCAATACTTGGATCCAAGTTGTCCACAAAATATACGGTAATGCTAAAAACTACAACTATCTAAATTATGCACATTGAACTAAAATATACACACTGACTCTTTGTCGAAATAAAGTAGCAACAGACAAATATATATACAAATATAATTCAATAAACCAGCCTGTCCTCAAGATGGGACGATGTGTCACTTATAGACAGTATAGCTGGTACAGCTTGTCCTCCGAATGGGACAGTCTGTCAATACAAAACAGAGAGGTCTGATACAACTTGTCCTCCGAGTGGGACAACCTGTCACTATCAGACAGTGCGTGCTGGAACAACTTGTCCTCCGTGTGGGACAACCTGTCACTACCAGACAGTACGGGCTGGTACAGCCTGTCCTCCGAGTGGGACAGTCTGATATGTCGATCCTGTCAACGTGTACGTCCACTCTGTACCCAGTACGAAGTGTCCTCTGAATATCAAGGCTCTTCTAGCACTTAATATATCCGACGTACGCTCAGTTGAAGGATGACAGCTCATCGACAGCCAACCGACAGCCTCGAGTGCCGTTTCTCACTCTCTTATATACCCGGGGTCGATACCACTATCTCCTTAATAGGGGTGTTCTCTATATGTTACTCTTACCGAGCATAGAGAGTTGCGATCACCCCTATAACTTTCGACCCTGCCACTAATTTCCCCGCCAAACGTCTAAATCCACACAACGTTTCTTTCTGTATAAAATAAGCATATATAATACAAGATTCTCCAGATTTATAACCATAACGACCAATAAACATTACATAACCCACGCCTCAATCTACATGCGTCCCGCATGATACATTCAAAATCACAAAATATAATTCAACAAAATTTATACACAATAGGAATTTTACCTATTTACATAATAAGTTATACAGGCTGGTCTCTTACTCTGGTGACGACCACTGTCCTCCTCTAATCTTAATGAGACACGCTTCCTTTTCATTGGGCGTTTCCTCTTATAACACAACTAGCGACATATGCCCTAACATCGGACTGTATACCAGGCCAATAGTAAGACTGACATATCTTCTCTCGAGTCTTATGCGTACCTAAGTGACCAACATTCTCTGTGTCATGACAGTATTCTAATACTTGCTTGCGCTCCGACATTGGAATTACCGCTTGTAATTTCACAATGTTCCGTTCGCGATCGTCGTGGCGTCTAACCACTATACCAACTTGAAACTCTAAACAATCAAACTGACTCCACAATGACCTAATAAAGTATCCCTTACCTGATACCTCATCATACTGTGGCCTTTGACCCTCTGTCAGCCAACCCTTAACAAGTTTAAGGTCCGAGTCATTTGATTGTAGCTCTATTAAAGTCAAGTCTTTACTTTTGTCTGGCATCTGACTTGTAATTATGCTTACCTGACTTTGTTCTCTCTTAGAACAATCACGGTCCGTTTTTGACTGTCTGTCTAATGTTAACCGACATGGTTTTCTGTGAACATCAACATTTCTATTTTGTGTACCTTGAACACATAGGGGGACCCTAACGTTATCGATTTGTAATACGTTAGCAGACACGTCAATCAAACACTTATTTTTCTTCATGAAGTCTAAACCTAGAATACCATCGACTTGTAGGTCAGCTATAACGGCCTCTAAAGAAAACTTCTCTTTTCCAAAATCCATTTTAAAACTACCTTTACCTCGAAGGCTTAAATACTTGTCACTGACTGACTTAATCTGTGACCTAGTTTCACTTAAATTAGGCCTACTCAAGTCAGGAATTGAATCATACACTTTTGAAGAGACCAAAGTGAGTGTAGCTCCAGTATCAACCACAAACTTGACTGGTACATCTTGAACTTTCAACTCGACAATCATTACGGCATCCCCTGATGCTGAAACAATAACATCGCCTTTGTCATTATTACTAACTTCAGATTTCAGTGTCTTGACTGTACCGTCCGTATATGTTTCGTTGTTATCTGTTTCCCGAGTACTTTGCTTCTGATTATAATAAGGACAATTTCTTGCAAAGTGCCCTATTTCACCACAACTAAAACAAGGGCCACCCCTTTTCCCTTTATTTTGTGTGTTATTTATCTTCCCCTTTTGTTGGAACTTTCTTTGGGACTTTAGATCTTGAATCTCTTTTATTATGGCCAGTAAATTATTCTCAATCGTCTGCATCCATGTCGCCATAAGTCCCATAGAAACATCCGTGTCAGGACTATCAGGTGTGTCTGTCCGTTCGTCACTAGTAGTATGTCGTAAATGACCTATACTGTTCAGTGTTTTGCTCTCAGCCGTGTTATACGCATCAAGCTCAACTGCCAACCGTATAGCATCGTTAAGACCTTTTGGACGGGACTGTTTAATTCTCAGTCTCATTTTGGAGTCTACTAGTGCATCTATAAACTGTTCTTTGGCAAGCGTGTCCCTTAATTCTAACGGAGCAGTCGGGTAGGCCAGGTTAGACAGTCTTCGAACTGACTGACCTAACCCCGGCAAAGTCTCGCTTGCTTTTTGTCGACACTCTTTGAATTGAACACGATACAATTCAGTTTGACAAGATGGAGCAAAGCGTTCCTCCAGTGCATATACTAGGTCTGAAAATATTTGTCTCTTTTCCTTTGGTAAATCACCAAGGACTGCTTGAGCCTGTCCAACCAGTGACACGGCCAAGTACAAACCTTTCTGGTATTCAGACCACATATTAACAAGTGTACACATCTCAAAGTGTGCTAAGTAATCTATCCAAGGAGTATTGCCATCATATTTTGAAGGTTTGATTTTCAAATTATTCGAACCAGAGCAAACAGTATGAGCAGTACTTTGATTTTTCGTTGATTCCTGCTTATGATTGAAAAATCTATCTTTATTTTCAACAACCTTCGGACATACACCCTTATCTTTAGGTGTAGATGATATAAAACCTTGCCCATGTTGTGTTGTGCTTTCACTAAGCGACTGTATTTGCCTACTAATTTCAGCAATCTGATCGTCAATATTTAACATATTTATTGCTATTCAGTGTTATCAAAATAAAACAATTTTTATCAAATAAAACACTCGTGTTACAACTCAGCCGTGACTTACAACTATGCCTCACGGTTGATTAACTTTAATCTTTAAAGTATACATTGATGTCAACTCACAATAAATTAAATAACGATCAATCAATCAAATAGTATTTGATAGACAACTTGAATCCCAACCGCTAGCCACCAAATATGTAACGTGTAACCAGGCGTTTATATCCAAAACGTCCGTTCCAGTCAATACTTGGATCCAAGTTGTCCACAAAATATACGGTAATGCTAAAAACTACAACTATCTAAATTATGCACATTGAACTAAAATATACACACTGACTCTTTGTCGAAATAAAGTAGCAACAGACAAATATATATACAAATATAATTCAATAAACCAGCCTGTCCTCAAGATGGGACGATGTGTCACTTATAGACAGTATAGCTGGTACAGCTTGTCCTCCGAATGGGACAGTCTGTCAATACAAAACAGAGAGGTCTGATACAACTTGTCCTCCGAGTGGGACAACCTGTCACTATCAGACAGTGCGTGCTGGAACAACTTGTCCTCCGTGTGGGACAACCTGTCACTACCAGACAGTACGGGCTGGTACAGCCTGTCCTCCGAGTGGGACAGTCTGATATGTCGATCCTGTCAACGTGTACGTCCACTCTGTACCCAGTACGAAGTGTCCTCTGAATATCAAGGCTCTTCTAGCACTTAATATATCCGACGTACGCTCAGTTGAAGGATGACAGCTCATCGACAGCCAACCGACAGCCTCGAGTGCCGTTTCTCACTCTCTTATATACCCGGGGTCGATACCACTATCTCCTTAATAGGGGTGTTCTCTATATGTTACTCTTACCGAGCATAGAGAGTTGCGATCACCCCTATAACTTTCGACCCTGCCACTAATTTCCCCGCCAAACGTCTAAATCCACACAACGTT
Source organism: Mytilus trossulus (assembly GCF_036588685.1). Lineage (NCBI taxonomy): Eukaryota > Metazoa > Mollusca > Bivalvia > Mytilida > Mytilidae > Mytilus > Mytilus trossulus. The sequence goes on from NW_026963295.1 coordinate 2,018,229, forward strand.
TCTTTCTGTATAAAATAAGCATATATAATACAAGATTCTCCAGATTTATAACCATAACGACCAATAAACATTACATACCAACATACGAAAATTTGTAACATACAATGTAGTATGTTAATATTGTTATTCTTGTCTGCAAGCAAAAAACTTTTTATTTATAAGAGATATCTACGACAGCTTTTTTTATTTTAAGAATACGTTACAGGTCTGAGTTTGTTTGTTTGGGTTTATTTTCGTTTATTGTTTTGGTGGTTTTTTTTTCGTTTTTTTTTTTTTTTTTAAATATTGACGTGTACCTCTTCTGAGCTCTGTGGAACTGATTATTTGTTGCTATTTACCAGTGTTATTTGTTATAATTTAAAACATGGGCGCTGTAAGGATATTCTTGTCCTTCCTAGTAATTTCATAGACACGTGCTTGTGTCACGTTTAACCCTTGACATACAACATGGTAAAACTATTCAATCCCTTCGGCTTTCAATTAGATGTTTTTTGTTGATGTGTGAATAGGTTTAACTTATCTTGTCACTATACCACAGCCATGTCAGTTCCAATGTCGCTATGACCCTCGTTGACATATATGAACAATAATAAAAAAGCAAATTATATTTGTTTGGTGCGGTTGTTGTTTATAACCAAATTGTACAGCTGCAACCTCTGCAAATAGACTTATTGGTATTACTTATTAATATCTTAATAGATTTGCTAGTTTCCTTCAAATCTTTTTTTTTCACAAATATTCGGTATGTAAATAAAATTAAAAAAATATGAATATTGCTATCTGACCGACTAGTACTGTATATCTTTATATGATTTTCTGTAGGAGATTTGGTACATGTAACATTATGAATGGAAATCGGGAATATGTCAAAAAGATAACAACCAGACCAAGAAGCAGAAAATAGCTAAAGGTCAAAAACGGGTCTTCAATGCAGTGAGAAAATCTCGCACCAAGTGGTGGGTCTTTGTTGGTCCCTAAATAAAAATCCGTACAATTTATTTTTATGAATACCTTTTTTTTTGTTTTTAAAATTTCGAAAACAAGTGGCATTGAGATTTTTTTTGTAATTTTAGAGGCTCCAAAGAAAGAGGTTTAAGAAGAACTCTTATTTTGTCCCATGCATGGAGTTTGAACATTGATGCACCGCAGAGCCGAACAGAAAAGGAGAAGGAACAGAATCTCCGGGATTTGCATTCGAAATACTGCCAGCAGGAAATTACGAGGGATTTTTATGTCAGAAGCCTGGGATATAAGTTCCAAGCCCGAACAGACTTGTAAATAATGCCGTTGCCGAGTTTTATGTTTTATGACAGTGCTTTGTTTTTAGTGCTTTGTTTACAATTAAAAGATGTTTTAATCTTTTTGTTGGTAAACTCCTGTTTAATGACTGTGCTTTGTTTTTAGTGCTTTGTTTTTTACAATTAAAATATGTTTTAATCTTTTTGTTGGTAAACTCCTCATTTAATGAACTATATTCGTAAGAAAATGTGGTATGATTGCCAATAAGACAATTCTCTATCCAAGACTTGTTTTCGCTCAAATGTCCTACGCTTATTCTTATTTTCGCTCAAATGTCCTAAAATTTAGGCGCTCAAATGTCCTTTACTTTGGCGCTCAAACGTCCTTTTTTTTCGCTCAAATGTCCTGTCAATGCGCTCAAATGTCCATTGCCGTGCATGGATTGGCTCCAAAACTCAAAACCACTAAAGTAAAAAAAGTTTGATATAAATTTTGAACTGAACACTATTAAAGAAATTAAAAAAAAAAAGAGCATCCACTTAAAGGTCAATAAATGGAACTGTTACAATGTTTACACTGCCCGTTTTTGACATTCTAGAGTAGGTTTTACAAAAATCTTACGATTAAGATTGATCGTAAGCCATGAAGCTGTATGGTAATTTTTTATGAAACTGCTGACTCCTCGTTAATGAGATTCGATATGTACTGAATCTATAAAGATCATGTACTAAAAAGGAAAATGAAAGTAAAGAACCGATCATTACGCATTTTTCCAGTGAAATCCTAGCAATATTCACGTGTCCTTGAACATTTTGTTCATTTTATTGATAAATACACGTGTTGACATTATCTGGATACTTGAGTTTAGAAAGGTCATTGGTTTTTTGATGTCACCTTGATATCATAAACATGTCGAAATTAACATATTAAGATATGAACAGTTCATGTGCAGTTTACACCTAATTTTTGGACAAAGAATATAGGAGATTTCCCCAAAATTTTATTTTAGACAGCTATTTAAATATCTTGACAGGCTAAGCCTTTTCTTACATCTTTTATTAACGATAATTTCTCAGTTCGAGGTTGTTTTGTCGTGAAATTGACAGTTTTGCTCTTTTGCTCTAAATTCAAGAAGTTTGAAGCCCTTACATGTATAAGTACAAAAAGTCATGTACATGTATATAGAAAGCACAATTACGTAAGACACAATGTAAAGTACTATTACTGACGCCCAACCGATATGATTTTCATATGATGAAAACATAATCTTTCAATCAGTTTAATTAAGGTCTAAAACTGGCTTGTCAGTTACTGCTATTAGACCTTTGTTTATTTATGTATCATTGTCATTTTGCTTTGTTTCTTCTGTTATAGTACCTATTCTTACATCGGACTTGGACTTCTTTACGATAAGTTTTACTGTGTGTATTGGAATGATTGAGGTCTTACAAAACAATTTAGCACCTCCGCATGTAATGTTTGGGTCTGTCTCAGGTCAGGAGACTCTGGCCTTTGTTAGTCTTGTTTTTTTAGATTTTGGTTAATGTTTAGAGGTTTAGTGTGACATCTTTTTTAGTTCATTTTTCTTTGTTTAGGGGCCAGCTGAAAACCTCTTCCGTGTGCGGGATTTGCTCGCTGTGTTAAAGACCCATTGGTGGCTTTCGGCTACTTTATACTCTTTCGTTCAGATTGTTGTCTCTGTGACCCCCGTTTCCATTATTAACTCTTTGAATTTGGAAGCTTTGGTTTTTTTTTTACGTTTTTATTTAAATCAAATTCGAAAGGAACAAAAAGGGACATTTTTATATTTCCTGTCTAACAAGCCAATTAAATGTAATATGGTGTCGCTTGGTGAACAAAAACATCATGATTATGCCATTTAAAATAAAGCGGCAGGGTAAACGCGAAAAAATCAAGAATATTGAGTTTGTTCGTAATACATCAACAACTGAAATTCATGCGATCCTAAAAAAGTTGTCTTTTTTTTCTTAATTTTAATTATGATAATACATGCAGAATGGTTTAAAATGACAAGGTGTGGGAAGAATAGATTTAATATGAATTTCACACAAAAAAGGTTTCTTTTGTATTATTATATTATCTACTTTAAAACACGATTTTGCCATTTGAACAAAACACACTTTTAAAACATGTTAGGGAAAATTAACAAATTAATGTTTTTTACAACGAAAGGCCATATCAAATAATGAAAACACAGAAAAAAATCAATTTATTTATTAAGTGGTTGGTGCTTTATTGGGAAGTATTTTTTTTCTTTTTTTAATTATGATAATACATGCAGAATGGTTTGAAAATGACAAGGTGTGAGAAGAAAAGATTTGATATAAATTTCAAACAAAAATGGTTTCTTTTGTATTATTATATTATCTACTTTAAAACACGATTTTGTCATTTGAACAAAACACACTTTAGAACATGTTAGGTAAAATTATTAACAAATGTTTTCACTAACAAAAAGAGTATACAAATACATTAAAAAATCAAAGACCAAGTAATTAAAATACAAAAAAAAAAAAAAATTATTTAGTGGTTGATGCTTTAATTTATTGGGAAGTATTTGTTTTCTTTTTTTAATTATGATAATACATGCAGAATCGTTTAAAATGACAAGGTGTGGGAAGTACAATTGTATACATTTGATATGAATTTCACACAAAAATGGTTTCTTTTGTATTGTTACATTATCTACTTTAAAACACGATTTTACCATTTGAACAAAACACACTTTAAGAACATAAAGTCATGTTAGGTAAAATTAACAAATGTTTTTATATAACAAAAAAAGTATACAAGTATTTAAAAATTGAAAGGCCAAATAATCAAAATCGAAAAAAAAATCAATTTATTTGTTAAGTGGTTGGTGTTTTATTGGGAAGTAATTTGTAGTTGGTTAATTAAAAGACAAAGAACAAGTCAATAATAAAAACACCTTGTTTAGAAAACACAACTATTAAATTAAACGGACCACACACAAGAATGTAAAAGATAGAACAAATGGTAATTCGACATGTATTTCTCCATGCATGTAACTACATGCAAAAAATATAACATCACTCTTCGAATAAATTAATTTAATTGATTGACTGATTCTTGGGACTTCTGCATTGAATTCATAAGACTCAGGATACGGTATGATTCCTCATTTCCCCCTTTTATATATAAAATTCGAAGATGTGGTGTAATTGTTAATGAGAAAACTATACACATAGTATTTTATAATTTAATTTAATTGATTAACTGATTCTTGGGACTTCGACAATCAATTCATAAGACTCAGGTTATTGTATGATCCTTCATTTTCTTCTTTTTTTTTGTATACAAAATCGAAGATGTGGTATAAATGTAAATCAGACAACTTTCCACATAGTATCTTATAAATTAATTTGAATTGAATTGAATTTTGAATTGTTTTACATTGTCTTATCGGGGCCTTTTTTAGCTGACTATGCGGTATGGACTTTGCTCATTGTTGAAGGCCGTACGGTGACCTATAGTTGTAAATGTCTGTGTCATTTTGATCTTTTGTGTAGAGTTGTCTCATTGGCAAGCATACATGTACCACATCTTCTTTTTTATATTAATTGATTAACTGATTCCTTGGACTTCTTAAATGATTTCATAAGACTCTAGATACTGTATGGTCCCATTGTTTTCCCTTTTTATAGGATAAAATTAAGGGAATGCGGCATGATTGTTAATTAGACAACTATCCACCAAATTTCAAATGAAGTGGATGTTAGCAATTAAAGACAACCGTACTACCATTAACCAATGAGAAAACCCGTATAGACAGCATTGAAATCCCTTACATAAAAAAATTGAAACAATTCAACAGAAAAAACAAACGGCTTCATTTAAAACAAAATCACGAAAAAGCAAATACGAGAGAAATGAACCAAATACAACTACTGAACTACAAGGTTTTTACTTGACAGGCCCATGCAGAATGTGACTTGTTTAAACATGTTTGTGATAGCTTAACCCTCTCCTAACCTGCACAACATGAGAGCAAAGTATAAAAATCAGTTGAAAATATTTTAATTCATCAGATCAATACAAAGCATATGAACTCCTCACAAAAACACACACTGGACGTGAGGGAGCAATCATACTTCCCTAAAAACAACAAAAACACAAAGTGCGACCCTGGGAGTACACGCAGCTACTGACAGCTACATGTACATGAAGACATTAAATTCAATAATAAGAAATGAAAATAATAATAATGTATTTGAGACTATTTGTTTTCTTTAATATTTGGTTTTTTTTTTATGTTTAGATACATTATTTTCTCTATTCTTTTTTTTCGCCCATTTTACTCTTATCCTTTTCCCCTTTTATTCTGCGCATTTTAGCCATGATTCAGTATTCTGTAAACATCATCAAGACCGTCATCTCGTTGGCGGATCCAAAGTGGGTCCGGGGTTGAAACCTTTTTTGGACGATCAATGCATTTGAATGGGGACATGTAGTTGGAACCCCCCCATTTTGTCCTGGGTTAGGAAACCCCCTTTTGAAAATGGCTTGATTCGCCCCTGCATGATGATGATCTATTGGCCCAAGGTTGATTAAATCATAAAATTTACAATTCATTCGACAATCTTTTGACACAGAATATGTCGCATAGAACAAAATTGTTGTACGTTTATGTTTTTTTTCCTTACCAAATCAGATACGTAACTATATATATAATGAAATCGATGAACAAAAATACAGAACGCAAAGGGAAATTCAAAAATGGGGAAGTCCTAAATAAAACTGACAAAAACCAACCGTCGCCTACATTAACTAAATGAAAAATAACATTTTTGTAATTTGAATGGCGACAACTTAAAATAAACTGTTTATTTTTAAAAGACGAGATAGCACATAATGTGAATATATAATAAATGTATTATATAATATTTAAAGTATTTTTGATAATTTAAAAAGACATTGTGGCGGTTAGAAATAGCTTGACCTATGTCAAGTTCTATGTAGTTTGATTTCGATTAGGTTTTACTATCACGTTTTCGACATTTTGATAATAAATATAGAAATATCTGAAGCATTGACAACTATATTAATTAGTTATATAATAATTTAGGCAATTCTTTTAAGAAAGGGGATTTTCGTAACAATGCAACTTGTTTTGTCTACTTTTCCCTCAAGAATATTAATTCAATTATATAATTGTTGTTTTATTTATATTTTATTTTTTTCGAGGTCTATACGTAATCACGATCAATGATATAATTAAAACTTCCACATTAAAATAGGTAAAAGTATCAGTGATTTACCCAAAAGAATCACCACTGCTATTAATCAAAACTGTTCGGCAACAAATGATACAATTTGAAAGATCATGGTATTCATCAAGGTCAAACCAGACATCGAAATCTTGTATTCGGATAAATATTAAAAACTTGACACCGACGATTAAATCCGCTACCGATTCATATATTTTATTTTAATGATATTCTGAAACCTAATTCTTCTATCTTTTTATAAAACAGCATTCATTTTTTCGGTTCCGTTTATAGAACTTGTATTATTATTGTTTACGATCCGGCTGAAGCCCGCCTCCGATCCGGGAATGGGATTTTTTTCTGAGTTGAGTACAAGTACAAGTACGATACAAATTCAAAAGCGTTCGAATTCTTACGATTAATACAGTTTTTTATTATGTTTTTGTTTTTATTGGGGCTGAGACGACCCTTTCTCTTAATTTTCTTTGTTTGTCATGCACAATTGACTATTTGAATAATCTATGTAAAATGATTTACTGCAGGGTTTGTTGCTTGTGCAGTGTCCCCATGCTTGTGGTGTCTGCCCTTATATTTTTCAATTACGGGTTGTTTGCTTATGAGAACTTTGACATGTAATGGTTCGTGTAAAGTTTACAAATTGTGACTTGGACGGAGAGTTGTCTCAGTGTATATCTATCTAAAATATTACGGTATAAAACAAAGAAATGCCGTAATCATGATAACCAATCGAACCACTTATCTAACAGAGTTGAAATAAAGCGGATTTAAGGAACTTTGCGTCAATCATATGACCATCAGCAATATGCAAAATCCATGTATACCCCACTATAGAATGAATGTCAATGCAGGTTATCAAGGACACACTTATAAATATATATCACATGGTTCACATTTTTTTGTCAATTTTTGACGTTATGAGTGGTGTTTACAAACGATAACATATAAAAGGAGTTGACATGTGCGGCTTGTACTAATATTCCACTTATTCACCTTTTTGACCAATGAAATGTCCAGTAACGGTAACAATGTTATGTCCCTCTTATTACATAGTATGACTATAAGTATACGGTAAAGATAAATGCTCACTGTCATATCCGATATATACATTTTGTTCTAGGAAGTGCATACGGGATGTGTATCTAGACGGTCTACTTAAGACACAAACAACAATAAATTAAACACATTGTACCTTTCACTTATTCGGGAATTTCCCAGATAAACGAATCAGAATTAACCTATTTAGTACGACTTAGAATAGTCTATTTTCATGTAACCAATTTTTGTCTCCGGGTTCTATATTTTTTCGACTTTTAAGACATCCTGGTGATCGGTCTATAACAACAAACAACCAAAAGAAATAAAATCATAAACGGTGAAATGTGGGAAAGGGGGGGGGGGGGGGGGTATTACTTTCTGATGATTTAGTCTTGTATAGAAAGCATTAAACAATAAAATTTCCTTAAAAATTGAATCGATTGAAATTCGATAACCTTTGTAAAAACTAATTTTATATAATCAACAGACTTTTGAAGGGATCATACAGTCCACAACAGACAGGTGTTTTTTCAGTCAATATATATGTCAAGGTCCAAAACGCCCTGACACTTGAAAGGCTGGAAAGTTGTGTTTATATCCATGATTAACACAGAAATAATAATGATTTCTGTAAAAAAAAAAAAAAAAAAAAAACAGACTGCGTCGGAGTACATCATTAGTGGGAATGGGTGTTTATTTATGTTAATGTCTGTAGTTTTTTGCAAAACGTGTAAAACAATAATATTTCCGTAACAAAGTTATTTCTGCGAAGGTTCAGGGACGTTCTTAATATACCTTACTTTAAAAGGTTTGCAGTGATATTTCCAGGGAATGACTTCTATGAAAATTATCTCTGAGATAGGCTTCGAAGTTTGTATTTCTATTTTAGTTGGACTTATGTGTCTATGTTACGTCAGAAAACGGCATAAGATCCTTGCAATTCTACAATTTTCACATTTTGTCTTTATAAACTCGAGGTTCAGCAGCCGATATTAGAGTAGTTTACTATTGTTCTGTCACTTCAAAGGAAAATAACTCTTTTTGGATTTAACATGCGAATTCTTCTTTTAACAACCACTATATATTGAAATCATTGAAAATTAATTTGTGAATAGTGACAAAATCAGATTTTGTATTGATATATTCAGATATAAAGATAGAATGCCGCTAAATGATTTTTTGTTATGTTTCAGTAACATTTGTTTGGAATTGTCACAATTCTACACTCAATTCAAAGTAGGGGTATATAATCAACACAATGTTTTAGGAGAGCATAGTCTAAATTGATAGATAGATATGTTTATCATATACTGGTATAAAATATTACTAAAATTTTACAGTTCAATAACATTTGAAAATATCAAAAGGCTATAAAAGGATTACTAGGTTTATTAACCAGATTCATAAGAATTTCAATAGCGGGCTGATAAAGGTACCTTTATTGACTGCTTCCGGAATGTTATCACATGCCTTTCCGTTAATTTCCGTGACGTTTATCACATGCAACTTCATGCGTTTCCGGAAATTTGTTTGAAAACGGCAAGTGATAAGACTTTTCACAAAATGGTTAAGGAGCAAAAATGAATTAAGTTAAACATGTTTTGAACGACATAGATAAGGTGACACTATTATTGAAAAACATGAAAATTGTTGTGACAAAATAAATAAAATGCTTGTAATATCAATAAATGCAAATAAAGTTAAGATTAATTTTCGGTTGTATGTAAATGTTATTTGAAAGTGCAAAGGCAAACAAAATTAAATTTTAATAGTTCTTGTCTGTATTTCTTCTGCTGAAGTATATGATAAAAAGATAATTACATGTCATTTTTCATATCAGATTCTTTATCGGCCCTCGTTCATGATATTAGCCCTCGAGCCTGCGGCTCTCGGGCTGATATCATTACCTTGGGCCGATAAAGGGTCTGATATGAAAAATGCCATGTAATAATCTATACGTATACATCATGTGAAGGTCCAGAACGCCCAGAAACTATTTAACAGTTGTAAACAAAAACTAAACGACGGGTACATGTATATTATCAACAGAATATTTTAGGAGAGCATATTACAGTCTGCAACAATAGACAGGAAGATGTGTATTTAATATGTCAAGGTGCAGAACGCCCTGGAACTAAAAAGGTTGTAATGTTTTGTTTATATCTAGAAGTAACACAGACACAACTGTAAAATATATATATATATATAAACAAGACTGCGTCGGTGTACATCTTTAATGTCAATGGGTGTTTATATATGTTTATGTCATTAGTTTTTTGCAAAACGTGTTAAGCTATAATATTTCCTTAACACAGTTTTTTTTACGGTTCAGGGACATTCTTGATTTACCTTACTTTGAAAGGTTTGTTTTCATTGCAGCAATTTTCCTGTTACTGACTGTTTTAGAGAAGATCTCTGAAACAGGCGTTCTTTTGAAATTCTGTGTCTGTGTTAAAACTGGAAATGGCATCTGATCCTGGCAATTCTTCACTGTTTACATTTTTCTCTTACAAATCTTGAGATTCAACAGCCGTCATCATAGTTATTTTCGCTTAGAAATGGTCACAACTGTATATCCAAGTCACATGAATGGTACTGTATATAATCAACAGAATGTTTTGGAGAGCATTGTTGACTTCTAGATATGATTAGATTAACAATTCGTTCATTAACTTGTTTACAACCAATATGTATCAAAATCAATAAAAAATATTTTTAATTGAATTATAAATTCCAAATTGTTTATGTATGTATTTAAAGATATATAATCTGCACCAATCATAATCATACTTCAGTAATGTTTGCTTGCAAATATTAATTAAAAAATATATCATTAATTAACCGAGAAATTATCGTTAACATGGCTGCGTTGGCGTGAATTATGACTATTTATGGGTGTTGTTTATTTGTATATTTGTTGTTTTTGCATAACGTGCAAATATTTATTACTTCCGTTACACAGTAATTACTGTAAAGGTTCAATGCTAGTCTAAATATAGGATCTGCCGCCCGAAAAAAATCGACCGTATGCAAATGAATTCCCATACATATGTTAACCTATTTCGTTTTGATAAGATCTCTTTGCATATAGATGTAGGAAGATGTGGTGTGAGTGCCAATGAGACAACTCTTCATTCATAGTCTGTATCTATTTGCATATTGAGTAAATAATAGAACCCTTGAAAACACACTGCAATTCATCTCTTATCTCGTATTTGAAAATTACAAAAAAATATGGAAACAACGCGTTTAAATCAACTACATTTGATGCGCTTTTCTTGATTTACCTTCATCAGGAACGTTCAAACCAGACTATTTGAAATACTGAATGATGTATGAAACAAAAAAAGTTGAAAAGTTAAATTATCAAAATGGACACAAATCAATAGCGATATTATTCGAAAGCCAATTTTGCGTACGTCTGGCGTACTAAATTTTAATCCTGGTATCTTTGATAACTATTTACACCACTGGGTCGATGCCACTGCTGGTGGACGTGTCGTCCCCGAGGGTATTACCAGCCAGTAGTCAACACTTCGGTGTTGACATGAATATCAATAATGTGGTCATTTTGATAAATTTCCTGTTTACAAAACTTTGAATTTTTCGAAAAACTAAGGATTTTCTTATCCCAGACATAGGTTACCTTAGCCGTATTTGCCACAACTTTTTGGAATTTTGGATCCTCAATGCTCTTCAACTTTGTACTTGTTTGGCTTTATAAATATTTTGATATGAGCGTCACTGATGAGTCTTATATGTAGACGAAACGCGCGCCTGGCGTACTAAATTATAATCCTGGTACCTTTGATAACTATTGCCTCAGAGAGTTGAAACATATTCATGTAACATAATTCATCATAGTTTTATACATCTACATTCTAAATGTTTGCATACATGTTCTTAATTGTAAAAGGTCGATTTCTATCCTATGGATCGCAATTATCTTGTTTTAAACGAATAATAAATTTTTCTATCTATTAATGTCATTTGCACAAATAGGTTGCTGGTAGGAATAGTTGCTCTGTTCGAGACAAAAATATTGAAACATGCATTATGATAGTATATATAAACCATAAACAATTCATGGTACCCTAATTTTTAAAATAAAATCCACCAGCAGTGGTATCGACCCAGTGGTTGTAAATAAACTCAACATAGATACCAGGATTATAGTGTATGAAAAATTGAAACGTAGACTGATTTAATTCGCCGTCACGAGTTGGTTGACCGTTATGGAATAACCGTTTCACAAATGATATCGGATATGTTCCTTACGTCGTAACTACAATCCCCTTCCCTTTCATGAATGTGACCTACCGAATAAGACTACTTACCGGATTTGATATCACATAAGCAACACGACGAGTGCCACATGTGGAACAGGATCTGCTTACCCTTCCAGAGGACCTGAGATCACCCCTAATTTTTGGTTGGGTTCGTGTTATTTATTTTTTTGTTTTCTATGTTGTGTCATATGTACTATTGTTTGTCTGTTTGTCTTTTTCATTTTTAGCCATGGCGTTGTCAGTTTGTATTAGATTTATGAGTTTGACTGTCCCCTTGGTATTTTTCGTCCCTCTTTTTCAATAAAGAGAGGAAATAACGAAGATACTGAATCAAAGATACATCAACACGAACCCTTGCATAAATACATGACATCATTGGGATCACTCAAATAAAAATATATTTCCTGCAAAAGTTACGTCAGTGATATGGCGTCATTCAATAGAGTATGAAATTCCCCCTAGTAAACCTTTATATTTTACGAATGATATAAATTACATTACATGTAAATCGTCTTACTCAAAGACATGATCAAAGTTTATACTTCAAAACATGAGAACAATTGTAAATCAATTCACATATAAATCAGACATAATTTTCCATTATAATGTTTATTTGATTTATTCACACATTGTTGTCAATATACTGAAACTGTAAGTGAATTTCACTTGAAAGGTGTCAAAGCTTAAGCTAGCTATAAACACCATGTTTAATCCACCATTTTCGAAATAAGAAAATGCCCGTAACAAGTTAGGAAAAGAACAGTTGTTTTCCTTTCAATTTGTGTTTTAGCTTAAGTTTTGCAATTTGCTAAGGTACTTTCCGTTTTGAATTGACCTTGGAATTATATTCTTTTTTGTCTTCATTTGTTTAGTACAAAAGTATGTTTGAAGTCAGAAACTAAAAACGTACCATTTATATAATACAGTTTAAATTGTAATGAAAACCTGCAAGGAGTATACCTTTATTCATAGAATATAAAAAGAATTATAAATAGTCAAAACCTAAAAGAATGCCGGTAACAAAATAAAGCATAGGTTTATTCACAATAAAACTATAAATATACAATAATACAAAGTCAACTTGCTAATAACAGTTACATTTTTTCTTCGGAGCCTATTTTTATTAATCTAGTTTAAATTTAATTGCTGCCTTTTGAAAATTTATGGGATTTACATTTATTCGAGTTTTTTTTCAACTTTGAATTTTAGTATGCATTTTATAACATAATTGATCAAACTTTCGTATTTTAGTACAAGGCTATTAAAATTAACATTTTGATATTTATCATAGTTAGATAACACCACGTACAATGATGCATGTTTTCAATAAATAATGTGCACTATACATTATAATGACACATTTGGTAAAATCAAAGCTTAATGAGATTCTTATTAAACTTTTTTCTAGAAATGTAGCACATAAACTTCAAATTCTTTCTTGACAAAAGACTTAAACTAACGTATACGATGCGTAAATAGTATCTTTATATTTGTTTTATGGGCTTTTAGATTAGTTCTAAAGAGATAGTACAAAATTTGACAGAATACTATCTAAAAAAGAAGCCTATCTATCATGGTGATAGAAGAAGCTTCTAGAAGGGCTGTACTAATGAGGAAATGTGGTATGAAAACGAGTTTGACAAACATGTATCAGAGAGCAAATGACCTCGATGAAGAAAATTGAAGATCTGAATCCGCGTTTCAATATTCATCACAACGAAAAATGTAAAAAAGGGACAAAAGATACCAGATGGATAGTTAAACTCATAGATTTAAAATAGACTGACAACGTCATGACTAAATATTAAAAAAGATAAACATGTAAATTTAAATGCAAAGATGTGAGGCTTTAACAATATTTGTTCTGATGTACAAACACGTATCTGCACTGTCCCGGGGTAGGTGGATGGAAAAGCGCTCTCTAACATATCATCTATATTTTGCATGTGCCTGTCCCAATGCAGTCTTCTGTAGTTAAGTATTTTTTTCTTTGGTTCATATCTGTCAACATGTCGGTAATTTGCTGGTTTTATCCATAATTGCTCAGATCAACATATTTGAACCCTGGTTGGTAGTTGATTATTTATTTACTAATATTTATTTGAATAGGGTATTTCGACTTTAAAGAGTTTGAGACACCACAACAAAATCGTTCTACTATGATTTAATCTAAATAATTGTAGTAGGCTCTCTGTATTTATTACTAAATCTTTTTTGTGTAATTTTTATCATCTGCTATTAGATTTTGCCGATTACTCTTTAAATTTTACCATCCAATTTTTTTTCATAATTTTTCGTATTTGTGTTTTTTGGACCATTTTGAGAAGTAAGGTTAATAATTCAAAACCTCATTCAAACCTTCTTCTGTGGCTTTTATATAAAAAAAAAAGAAAAGACAATTTTCGCAAAATGAGAATATAAATGTAAGACACCAAAAGTATATATTAAATTCACATACCAATCGTTTATGCCCCCCCCCCAAAAAAAAAAATAATCTCAAAATGAAAGGTAGATGCTACAGTATATGATGTATCGGTTGGTTATTATTAAAATATATGATTAGATTTTGATTATTACTACCATAATACCACTTGTGTAAAAATGAAGGTCATAAATCGGTTAAATGTGTGATAAACCAATAACAGTATGTACCTTAAAGAATTTATGTGAATGATGGGGAGGGAGAATTTTATATGGAACATACATGTTATTTTTTCTTTTTGAGACTCATATTTTTAAAGTTGTAATGGAAATACTACTGTCGGGTACAATCAGTTCTGTTCTGCAATAATCATAATTCTACACCTCAGTTTACCCTTAAATAAAGGCAACAGTAGTATACCGTTGTTCAAAACTCGCAAATCCATGGACAAAAAACAAAATCGGGTATGATGTCTGTGAAATCGTTTCGACGGTTAAAAACAAATTTTATAGTACAAATATACATATAAGCTCTGTTATTGAATTTGATTTTCTAATATGGTGTGACCTTGCCTACCTTAGCCGCACTGTAATGACGGCAATAATCTAAAAGTTAATCTGTCATTTTAATACAATTATCATGAAAACATTCAATATTGGAATAATTTAAATAAAAGTAAACATATTTACTACTTTACTGTTTTCCATCATAATTAATTATACTCAAAACGTTTCCACAACATCATTGTGTTTGTTTTCAATTTTAAGATTTATTATAATATTTTCCCTCTCTTTACGATATAAACAGGTTGATGTACTTTTCAGTTTGTTGTGTTGTCGATCTGTAGATATAAAAACAATACAGTGTAACTATGTCAATTCATGCACAAGAAACGCATGACTGTGTGCAATTCTACAATATACGTAAAATGAATGTAAGATTATCAGTACTCGTACTGTTCACGATTGGTTTCTGGTCTCTTGTGAAGTATTGTCTCAATGGCAATAATACAATAGTATCTTGTTTGTATATATATCATGTATAAATAGCAATTTATACTAAGTATATTGACTTTTTTAGCAATGTTAATACCAAAAAAAGCAGAGCTTGGTTACTATTACATCTACATAAGCAGGATAAGTATCCTTACACACACCGGTATATTGCTGGGGATACTAAGTGCCCCACGCAACTTGTTTCTAAATTATAAACATGAACGGATTAGCAGTCAAAACTGGGCGTCAACATTATTGTGAAAATGCCTATTCTAGAGGGGGCGTGAATCAGATAAAGATACTAAAAAAAACCAAAGATCTTTAGAATACATACAATCTAAAACTATTGTCTCTTGCAACAGTATTAAATCATTTTCTTTTCTACACTTTACACAAGTTTTCCCCATTTTAAACTAAAAGACAAATTAAAATAATTGGTATTGATTTGTTTCATAAAAAGGACTTGCCAACGCAGATACAAGTATTTTGTGTTAGGGAGTGATTAAACCTACTTTGTAAATAATCATTCTGATTCCATCAAACATTCTCTGAAACTGACATTATCAAAATGCTTGATCTCTTGATTGGCAACATATTTGTTACGTTTGGATGACGTGCTTTTCAGCAGACTGTCGGCATTCAAATAGGAACCAATTGTGCTTTCTTTTCGTAGACTTGTTTCTTTATTATTTTTAGGCTGACTTCGTGCATGAACGTCTAAGGAAGAAAGTAAAGAAGTTAGCAATATCCTTCAACTTTACACCCGCTATGTAGATGGTGTTCTCTAACTAAATAATTCAAAATGTGTTGCCTATGTTGAACGCCTCAAACTAAATATACAAGATACAGTTGAGTCTACCTCTCATCTTGACTTATATCTACAATTGAAAATAAGGGTCGGTTGGAAACAAAACTGTACGACAGAAGAGATGATTTCAGCTTCCAAATTGTGAACTTTCCATTTCTATGTAGCACTATTTCAGAAGCGCCTACATACGGAGTCTCCCAATTGATATGATATTTCCGGTCTTGTATTTTCTATCATAATTTCCTTGATAGAGGGTTGCTAGTCACGAGAAAGCTTTTATATCAAGTTGAAATTTTTATGGACGCCATCACAAGTTGGTTGACCGTTATTGAATAAGAGTTTCACAAATAATATCGTATATGTTCCTTAATTCGAAACTGACCTACCAAATTAGACTATTTACCTGTTTTTGTTAAAACATAAACAAGACGAGTGCTACATGTGGAGCATGATCGTCTTACACTTCCGGAGCACCTTAGATCACCCAAGTTTTTGATGGGATTCGTGTTGCTTAAACTTTAGTTTTGTATATTGTGTTTTGTGTACGATAATTTGTCTGTTTGACTTTTTATAGCGTCGTCAGTTGATTCTCGATCCACGATTTGGACTTGTCCTCTGATATCTTTCGCCTCATTTTCAACAGTTTGCCTTGAGATTTGATAGAATAGATCTCTTGTTTACTTCAAATCTTTACAAATCTTCTTTTTATCTAAATGTGAAATAAACAATTTATCTTTTTTCTAGTTCAAAATATAGTATGCCCTTAATAACACAATTTATTTAATGTTCGTATTTGGTACAAGGCTATTAAAAACCTAATTGATCCATCATACTAAGTGAACAACAACAAGCACAATAATGCACAATTGAAATAAATAATGCATGTTATAGTTTATTTTGGATGATCGATAGCTGATTGGTATTTTCGTACTATTTTTGGGATATGACACACAACTTCAAAATCTAATTTTTATTTTGTGTTATCATCTTCAATTTTGTCCTATGTGCTTTGACGAAGAGTGTTTATATGTCATTTTTGTTTGCTGAAGATCCGATTATAACACAATGTACTAATGTATGAGTTCTGCTTGACTTCACTGTTTTACATATTTACCTCACATATTGTTGTCAATATAATGGAATTATATTCGAATACCATACAAGTTAGAGGTTTAGAAAGTTATAACACTTAGTATATTCCATTATTTTCTATATACGTAGAAGCCTCTACCAAGTCTTGATTGCAGTTACAAAAACAACATCATTATATAGTATAAAGTTACTTTTTTCCCATGTGAAGGAAGTAATACGTTTACTGTTTTGAAAATAAAATGTTATTTCTATTCTTTAGATAATGTGATACTGCAAATAATCGTCATAATGTTAGATGGTGTAATTAATGATTAGTTTAATAACAGATGTTTCTTTAATTAGTATTTTAGGTTATAATGGTTTCATCATGATAAACCGAACCATCTTGACATTTAATTGCTTTTAGTCCCTCTTTAAGGTAAATGGACAAAATCGTGTCTGACGCACGGACTCTTCAGTATGCAAAGGAATATGTTTACTTTTTGAAGATTTACATGAATTAAATTGTATGAACGGTATTACTATTCTTTAGATAATATGATACCGCAAATAATCGTCATAATGTTAAATACTCTAATAAATGACTAATGATGTAACAGATGGTTCTCTAATTAGTAAAGGTCAAAATGGTTTCATCATGATAAAATGGACACTCTTGACATTTTAAAAGTTTTGGTTTATTTTGCCTGCTGAATGTAAATGTAGAAAATGGTTTCGGACTCACTGACTTCATTCTTTCAATCGTGAGGACAATGTAAAAAATACTCTAAGTAATTCGTATCGAACAAAATATCTGCATTGAGGTCTAATATCAGTAAATATATAAGTAATCAGTAAATGTGCGTAAGCTTTATTACTAACTTACTTAATCCTCTTCGTGCTAACTTGTACAAGAGGCCACTACCAACGCCCTCCACGTTTGCCTGTCTTGTGTCTTTCTTTCCGCTTCTCCCAATGTCATTCCCATGATTCTTAGTTCGTGCTCTATTGTACGTCGCCGTGTTTCTTTTGGTTTCCCTCTCTTTCTTTTCCTCTCTACTGGTATCCAACGAAAAGCTATCCTTGTGATGTCATGTTTGCCTACTCGTAGAACATGGCCAATCCATTCCCATCGCCCTTCTTTAATTTCTGCTCTGATGTCTCGTTGTAAGGTCTGGATGCATATTTTTTTTATTACTGATGATTTCCGGAGACATGTATTATGGAAAGATGATTGTTTGTTCAAGTTACATTCTAGAAACCTCCATGACTCTGCACCATATAGCAAAACAGATTTTACATTGCTTTTATAGATTTTGATTATTGTGGACCTGGATATTGATGTTAATTTCCATATTGTTCGTAATCTGCAGAAAGAAGTTCAGGCTGTCTTTCTCCTTGGCATCATATCTGCTACTACCGTTGTCCTGGCTGATATTACTACCTATATCAGTAAAATTTTCCACTTCTTCTATGTTATCTCCTTTGCGTGTTATTGGTTGTTTTTTAGTTTTGTCATTAAGGCTAATTATCTTTGTCTTTTGGCATTTATCTTTACACCTTCAGAAAGAGCAGTCTCATGTAGTCTTATTGTTTTGTTCTGCATGTTTGTTCCAGTTGTTGATAATAATCATACGCCGTCTGCAAAATCTAGATTTTCTAAGATTGTGTTCATCGTCCATCTTTTCTCAAGTGTTTCCCTCATGGACCAGTCAATGAAAATGACGAAAAGAAGTGATGAGAAGAATCATCCTTGTTTCAATCCAGATTATACATTAAACCAGGTGGATTGGGTTTCATTGTGTAGGACACAGCTTTCCTACAACTGTTATATCTTCATATTCTTGGGTAAAACTGAGAGCCCCTATGCATAATGATATGAGAATAACACTTTTATTATGTATCCTATCCGTTTGAAGCGCTTTTTTATTCATCTTCACCAGGTCCGCATCAAATGTAAAATAAAGAAAGGATTAGTATGTTTTATACCTGAACACTTGCACAACTTTATAAGATAAAAGGAATTAGCAGGTAACATCAACATTTAACGCCACATTTGCAAGGGAGATACGAAACATTAAATTTTTTTTTTATTAATTCTTCAATCTTTAATCGGAAAATTAAAGACAATTATGTTATATATCTTGTTTGAAATCGAGCCAAATGTATCAAATGGATTTTTTCAGTTCACCTGTGATGTATTAACTAGAACATCGAAATAACATAATAAATTCGAAGCATTCAAATTGTTGTTTCGTTCTTTTTGACATGTTCAATGTCATGAACCCAAAAAATCGTATTTGAACAGATAACACTGAAGCTATATTTTAGATTTGTACTATATTTGGCCTTTTAACATTTTATTTTGTTTCGAGCGTCACTGATGAGTCTTTTAACAATTCTTAGTAAATGTAAAATTGTAATCCTGGTATCTATGAATGTTTATTTGAAATATACGTATTCCCTTCATTATTAAAGTCCATACAATGCATATCATATGCGTAGTTCTATTCTCCATAAAAATGGGTGTTTAAATGTTTATTACAAAGTACATTTGATTTCTTGAACGACAGAAATGTTTTCACAATATATGGTAGGTCTAGCCATCTTTTTTAACTAGTTGAGACATTTTGAATTTCATTGATCATATATTTTTCTCTTGCATTGTATTTGCTGTATCAAATCCCTGAATGTGTCCGAATATTCTTTACTAATGTGTGTCCTTCATTATATGTGTCCTTCAAAATATGAAAGGTAACCAGCCTGGCTCATTGTAACATTTGATAAATGCAAAATACTTGTCATATACATAATAATAAATAATAACTCTTGTCAATTTAAATGCATTTTGCCGAACAACTTGATTATTTATTATATTAGGAAACATAGTATCAGTGTTTTGAACTTCCACATTCACTAGATACCTCGTGTTGCAGGAAATCGTGGGCATTGATTTTTTGTTTGTTTTTCCTTATTATTTATTATTCATTTTCAAAAAGTCAACGTTACACCCTTTATCAATTATTTAACATTACAACAGTTCATATGTTAAAATATAACGTTTACGGATCGTATGCATGTTTGTTCTAATGACAACAATATAGAACACACACTTGACGCTTAGTATTCCATTTGTCGTTCTTGTCTTATAGATTGAAATCTGATTTGTAACTTTAGCAAATTTCCTATGTTTATTTTAGTTTTGTCAGTATTTTTATTGCTAATTATTTCAAGGGACTTAACATTAATGATTAATGTGATTTTTCACCAAAAAGCTTGTGGACATGTTAAATATTAATATAAATGTATCAGTTTAATAAAGCTATTAGCTGACAATTAAAAAATGATAACTTTGATTAGAATTTGATTTGAATCCAATAACACAGTCATGTAAAAAAGTAGAAAAATTTAAAATGCCTCATATTTTATTATATTAGACTAAATATTAGCAAAACAAAATATAATTTGTTTGTGAATTAAAAGTACAGCACACACGACTTCTCAGCAATAATCATTGCTATTGTACTTTAAATTTTAGAGTTAATATTTTCATAGCTATATAGTGTAATAATACTTATTATCCAACATTAGTTCGACACTGTTGACTTTTAAGTATAATTGTTTGTATAAAATAAGGTCACGCGTTTTGACATCTTTATACTGGTATTTTGTTATCAAAACCATAAAATCGCAAACAACAGATTTAATAGTACATCTGCCTACAAAATGGGGAAACTATTCAAGAACCACTAATTAATAGAAGTACATAAATAAACATCATACTACATGTAAGTGAACAACAACAAGCACAATTATAATGCATAATTGCAATAAATTATACATTTTTACGGTTTATTTCGGATGATCAATAGCTGATTGGTAATTTCGTACTGTTTTGGATATATGACACACCATTTCCAAATGCTATTTTTTAATTCATTACTTTTCATGTTCACCAATAAGCTTTGTCTTGTAGCAACTTTATGCCATCTTGATTTAAGGTAACATACATGTATGTTTTAAAGTCATGATAGTGCACAATTATAAATATGAACGAAATAGTGGGTCGTCCAAAGTCCTTCAACAGTTGAAAAACATCAGAATCATTTATAATAGTATGGCATTTCACTATAAAAACTTGCTGATGTCTCTCGAAGTAGTAAAACACATTTCAGATTCGAGTTAATACCAGTTGTGATAGTTGTCAATCAGTTAATACTCAGTACATTTGTATACGCTTCTGTACAACTGTTATATATCTCTACATTTAGGGTAAGACTCGAGATTCGAAATTTACAATATGCGAAGTACACTTTATTAATCTGATGCGTTTCATGTGATTCTTTTGGATTGACCGTAGGCAATAGTTTACACTTGGAATCTAAACATATGTTTACAAAAACCAGCATGTATAAAACATCATGTGCATAGCAATATATGTAAATTAAATTAAAAGAATAACTGGGTCATCCACTAATATAAAAATGTCAAATTTGTCAGATGATAGGAAACATTATTTTCTAAATATTTCATAAAAATCACATTTGGGAAGTAAAACAAAGTGTTTTATAAGTTTTGTTATAAATCATGGAACCGACAAGATGATGCATAAATTAAAATTTATATAACAAAATAATAAAAGGCCATCATTTTATTAAATCAACCAATGTATATCATTTGTAGAGTTCTAGTGTAAATAATCAAAGGGTATCTTAAATGAAAATCACAACGTCTTATCGGGTGTCTCACACGATGGAAAGGTTTTCACATATTAATGTTGGAGATAATAGGTCTAACTTTTTTTTTGATAAGTTGATTTGCATTTGACTTTTTAAAATATAAAAGACAAGCATTGCATTAATTTTATGAAATCCCTGAATGTGTCCAAATATGTTTTCACCAATGTTTGTCTATTATACACCTACGCTTTCGGAAAGATAATCAGCCTCATTTTAGCATTTATTAAAAAGAAATACTTGTCATAAATATGAAACATTACAAATAGTAATTCGTGTCAAATTAAAATGCACTGAACCAAAAATATTATATATTATTTTAGGAAACATGGTATCCATGTTTATGAACTTCCACATTCACCAGTTATCTCGTGATGCAGGAAAACGTGGGCACTGATTGTTCATGTCAAAAAGTCACACGACAACTTTAAATGGAGACACATTTTTACAATTATTCCACATTACAGAAGTTCAAATGTTATGTAATGCACAATGATCGCATGCATCTGTTTGTTCTAATGATTGCAGTTTGTTTTGAAGATATATACTTTTACATAACACGTGTTGCTATGTATTTCAGGTGCCTTTGATGTGTAATAGATTGAAATTTGATTTGTGACTAAACGGATTGCAGTAATTAAAAATAATGTATTCAACATTTGGTTCCAGGAGTTGTAGCTGTGAGTATTCTTCCGTCATATAAGACTATACCCCTTTTTTACAGAGTATTTTCTATGTAAGATCAATCATACAAAGGGTGTGTGTGGATTGCACTCTAAACTACAAGGAAGTAGAGTACTGATGTTGCATCATATCGAAAAAAAATTCCTTAGTTTTGCACAATCAAAACACAAATATGTCACCAATGAACGTAGCTTGTAGATATCGTCATAGATTTGCTAATTTTTAAATTCCGTATGATGTCTTTCAGTTGTTGACATTTTCCGACATTTAATCTGTAGTGGACAGTTAAGTAATTAGTAATCAAATAAGATCATAATGATGACGATCTTATATTAACTCTTGTAACAACCAACCGTAATCTATACACTTTCATAACACATTGTAACGTTATACGTATATTGTATATACTCTTAACATTAATAATTAATATGATTTTTCAATAAAAAAGGTGGTAGGTTGCACTTAGTAAAAAAACAGCTGTTTCTCAAAACACGCCTCTTTTGGGGCGAAATTGAATATTCATAGAAAATTAATTTTGTTTACATACTGGTTCCCAGTTATGCCCTGTGTGTTCTATATCGCAGAGACAGAACTTGGAAATGTTACCAGTAAAAAAAAACACGTGCATATTGTTTACATTGAAATATGTGGTAACCTTTCATGCGAGGTAGGGGTAGTTAAGAAAATTAGTATAAGTTTAAACTCTGAGAAGTTAAGGGCATATAAACGTTGAAAATATGCCGCACAGCCCTATATTTTGACCTTTGAAAATAATTGTGGTGCATATGAACTCTCAATTCTAGGATAAGATTATTTTCAAACTTCATAGTAAAAGTGGTACAGTTTTAGCCGTAACAGGAGTTCCTATGGGAAATTGCATTGTCAATATTTACAGAAATGCAACCTATTGACATGTTAGATATGAATAATAATTAATCAGTTTAATAATGCAATTAAATGCTGATTGTATAATGCTAACTTTGTTTTAACCCTAACTAATTTGAATCAAAAAAAAAATATCAAAAAAAAATATCAAAATGCCTCATATTACATTATATTAGCAAAATGTTTTTGTTTGTGAATTGATAGTACAACAAATACGGAATCCCTGCTATCGTAATTGTTATTGTACTTCTATATTTCAGAGTTCATATTTTAATATTCATTTATCCTGATCTGTATGTTTGAATGGGTTTCAGAATGACTGGATCTAAAACATTTTTACAAGTCTCGAATGGCTGACTTGTTTTGTGCTCACTAGAAGACGAAATTCATGCCGAAATCTCTTATAGACACGTGTAAAAGCATCATTCTTTAACACACTAGTAACAGATTCATGCGGTCATATGTCTATAGATATTAGATAACTTTTCAGATCTGTTTCCTTATCAATTTTGTCCTATTTACGATATTAGATATGACTGAATGATTTGCATTAAACTAGAAATGAGGAATTGAGGAAATAAAATTGACAATGGAAATGGGATGTGTGTCAAAGAGACAACAACCCGACCATAGAGCAGACAAAAACCGAGGGCAACGAATGGATCTTCAATGCAGCGAGAAACTCCCGCACCCGGAGGTGTCCTTCAACTGGTCCCTATATAAAACTTTTTAAGAGCTCCTCAGTTTATCGAAACAAGCTTTCTTTTAATCACTACTTACTTCGATTTCATAAATGTATAAAATATAACTAGCTATATAGTTTACTCATGACTTACATTATGTCGGCTCTGTTAACTTACATATTTGCATACCACAAGGTCGTTCGTTTTGATACCGTTATTGATGTCTTTATACTGGTATTTTGTTATTGAAACCATAAGATAGCAACAACAGAATTTAAAGTGCATCATTATATATTGTAAACTGAGGGAAAATATTCAAGAACCACACATTTATTGAAATAAATAAATAAACATAACTAACTTCAAATCGTTATGATTTAAAGCATTGTAATATTGGTACTAATTACACCTTATGTGATAATCCTGGATTGTGATTGGTTGATAGCTAGTGTATTTGTCACAAATTTACTGTTATCAAATGAATATCGTTCATTTCTTAACGCCGACGTGGTATTTGCCAAAAGAATATGCTTTTTTACCCTCGCTTCCGTAGTATTTGTCAAAAAATATCTGTCCGACTGGACACTTGTACGTCACGATCATCAATGCGTTTTTGAACATTAACATTCGGTGAAATTTAACAGATTTAGCATGTTTTGAGGGGTATTTGCAAAAAATACCATTCTAGAGAATGAATTTTCCTCGTCCTTACGGCTTGTGAAATTTAACATTCTCTCGACTGGTATTTTTCGCAAATACCCCTCCTTAACATGATAAATCTGTTTAATATGTTTTCGTTTCTTTAAGTTGTTCAATTATTGTGAGGTTCTAGGCAATGTATTTGATTACAACTACAAATATATAATTGTTTAACTAACGTGAAATTGCTGTCAGTAATAGTGCAGAAACTGCACGAATTATCAAATTATAAGAAACTCAACACTCTAATCAGTGGACAATGCAGCATCAATGATTTTGAGTAGTCATATTTATCGACATAATTTCAAATAAATCTTAAACATTTTTTCCACAATTTTTCTTTTAATTTCTAGTTTGAAATTTAGAATGCACAACTTATGAAATGTTCGTATTTGTTACAAGGCTATTTACATTTGAAATTCATCATACTAAGTGAAAAACAACAAGCACAATAATGCACAATGGTAATAAATAATGCATGTTTACAGTGTATTGGGATGATGGATATTTTTGTACTATTTGGGGGATATGACACACAACTACCAAATTCATTTTTTTTTTAATTCTTGCCATTCATGTTTAAAAATGTGTTTTGTCTAAAGCGTGTCTTTATGCCATTTTTTTTTGCATTTCACTTTTTAATATATATAACACAAACTTTTGTTTTCTTAAAGAAAATTTTGAATATGCCTAAATTTTATTTTACTAATGTTTTCCTGTTATACACCTACGCATTAGACAAGATAATCAGCCTCATTTTAGCATTTAGTAAATGCAAATACTTGTCATGAACATGAAAAATATGCATATTTATTCGTGTCAATTAAAATGCTCTGAAGCAAATTTATTATTTATTACTTTAGGAAACAAAGTATCAATGTATATAAACTTCCACATTCACAAGCTATCTCGTGATGCAGGAAATCGTGGGCATTGATTTTTCTTGTTTTTAACTATTATTCATAACTCATTGTCAAAAAGTCACACGACAACGATAAATGAATACACCCTTTAACAAGTATTTAATATAACAAAAGTTTATGTGTTATGTAACCTACCAATGATTCAAATAACAACAGTATTGAAAATATAGAATTGTACGAAACAATTTTTACTTTGTATCTCATTTGCTTTTCTTATTTTATAGATTGAAATGAGATGTGTAACCCTACGTTCTTTAAACATTTCTATATATTTGTTAGTTAACTGTCCTCTCCCATATACAAGATATATGTCTATACACATTAGCGAAAGACCCCAGAGTCATATTCAAACTCATGGGACGAAAAAGAAAATGTCATGGTTAAAAAAGAAAAAAAAGACAAATAAACAACCAATTGAACACAAAACACAATATTCGTCAGTCATACTTTATGTTAAACATATTTATTCATACTGGATTGGGAAACAAGTAATTGCAACTAATATTAATCCCTTTTCACTTTGCGGGTGCGAGTGCTGACTTGTAGCGATGTAAGCCTGCTCTTTTACGAAGTCTACAAGATTGTCTCGTTCGTGCATGAGATCTGGCTCTCTCTTAACACGAGTAAGTCCTTTATCCTCCCATTCCGACAGATTATCATCGTTTTCCTAAGACCATACTGGTGTCAAAGGAGAGACGAAAATTCTGTTCCTGAAATTTTCTACCAACTGCGGGGATTCTTGACTCTTCCTAGAGTGTTTTCCGTACAATATCATCATCATCATCATATTTAGAAGTGTGTTTGTGAATTACACTCTCACTGACAAGGAAGAAGAGCCTAGATGTTGCATCGCGTCAAATATTAATTCCCCTCTGTGTTTGAACATTCAAATCCAAAACTTGTCACCAATGAACGTAACTTTAAGTTATCGTCATATATTTGTGTATTTTAAATGATGTATTATATAGATTAGTTGTTTATATTCTACAACCCTTAATCTGTAAGTGACAGTTGTCTAATTAGTAATCATACAATATCTCCTAATTATGACGATTATATCGTAATTTTTGCATTAACCAACCATAATCTATTTACACTATAACACATTACAACGTAATACAAATTTTATTATCAATGATTGATGTGCATTTTTTAACAAAAAAATATGTAGACATGCTAGATATGAATAATAATGTGCAAGTTTAATAATGCCATGAAATGACAATTGAATAATGATAACTTTGTTCAGAACCAGACTGATTTGAATCCAATAATAAATTCAAAATAGTTAAAATTATAAAAATGTTTGCAAAATATATTTTCTTTGTGAATTAATAGTACAAAAAACACGACCTCCCTGCAATTGTTATTGCACTTTTATGTTTCAGAGTTGATATTTTATAACCCTAATTATCTATCTTGACAATGTATTTGCACAGGACTGAAACTATGAGATGTGTTCATTTTGCTACTTGCTGGCTAGTTTTGTGGTCATATGAAACAAAATTCAAATAAAAAACTTTCAAAGAAAAGAGCACTTCTGATGTTATGATACTATGTCCAACAGTTTACAGACAATGATATTGCTTCCGGATTGGTAAACAAAAAAAAAACAACTTTATACTCGATGTTTCGACGTGTTTTTATGCCTGTAGTAAATATGCATATTTTTTAACTTCATCAGCAATTTATAGAACTCGTCTATGGATGAAATGAAGGTTGTATTCAAATAAATGTTACGTTTTCGAATAAATGGAAAATTTTTAATTAATGAAAAATACTTAATTCCATCTCGGATGCTTTCGACATTACTCGTTACCTTTCGACATAACTCGTTACCTGTTTGTACAAAAATGTATCGTTCGTTATTTAATCGCATTTGATTAGTTAATAGAAATACCCGTTCACTTCAGGTAAATTTTCATTCAAATATTCCCTGATCATTTCGAATAGTTTAATGGTCAATTCAACAAGTTAAATTTACCCACCCTCCTGCCCATTTTAATTTGTAATATTTTATGATTTTTGTATATGCATGATACCTTATTAAATCGTAGAAAGTAGTCTTTTTCAGATAATGCAGATTGATGAATTTGATGTTTGTTTGGGAAGAGACTGGTGCATTCATATAATTTGGAAATTAATATTTATCAATAATATGGACTTTAAAAGAGAAATTATTTATGACATATGTATGATTGTAAACTTTTATTTATTCCAAAATTTTAGTAGTATTTCTTATGTGTTGAGCTTTGTTTTAGTAGATCGAAATCGGAGTGGAGGGAGGTACCTTATATTTCACAATATATTTGATATTGCTTTAAAAAGCCTAGATATTGTTTATCAACTCTAGAATAACGTTGTACAGAGACATATACTATTATGATGGTACTGTTATTTGTAAATGTGATCTTAAGGTTTATATACCCTTGTGTTGATTCAATGCTAAACATATGGAAATTTTATAGAAAATCCACAGCCTTAATCCTTGTACACTCATATTTGACGATTTGATGACAGATAGATATAGGGTCAGTGCATGCAGAGCTAGCATTGATTTCCTTAAAACTTATTTGTAGTTTTTTGTTAAAAAATCAGGAGCAAATCAAGTACACCTTTTAGGATGCGCTCGACTTAAGTGACTCAGCACGAGGTATTTTGGAATTTACAGGTTGGTTAGAACTTTCTGTAAAAAAGAAACTAGCACACCATAGAAAAGCAAGTGAGTAATCTATGTTTCAAATTTTATAACAACAATCTTTGTAATAAAGGCTGTGGATTTTCTATAAACATCTTGGTTTATTTGCCACAAAAGACTCTTTTTTTTTTATTAAATGCAACGAAACAGTAAATGATAATAATTCTTTGCATCAACTTTCCCCTCGGTATATGCACAAAATGACCTATTTCTATTATTCATTATATCTGTAGTTTTGATACAGTTGAACTTTGAATATAGCCTCATTGTCATGATTGTAATGGTTATAATATGCAAAGACTTGTCATATGCTTAAAAATACGATAAATTATAATTCATGTCAATTTAAAAGCATTTAACAAAATAACTTTATTACTATTTCAGGGGAACAGTATCCGTGCGCATGATGTTCCTTATCCAACCTACTACCTGGTCATACCGGATATAGCGGGCATTGACTATTGTTGCTTTTTCCCTATTATTTATTATTTAATGTCACGTAGTCATACGAAAACGGTATATGAATACATATGTTTAATGCTAACATTTAAAAGATTTATATTTCAGATTACGTACAACAAAAACTCATCTTAGATAACAGGATATAAATTATACCGAACATTATTCGCTTTGCGTTTCATGCTTTTTTTTCTCTTAAATATCTTGTTGAATATGATTTGTAATCATAATTTCATAGGACTTTTCTAAAATTGTGTCAATAAAGTTGTCTAGACGTTTCAAAGGGTCCCATTTCTTTAGATGATATATTATGCTTTTCTACATCTAATCGTAACTTTGTTATGGTGTTCTTGGTTAAACATCAGCATATACATTATTGAGTTAGTTTATATTGGAACAGGGGTAGGCATTGTATAAAATAAACCATACATTGTGGGTCGTACCTAAATATCAATTCGTCATTAGAAACGGCACATAAGACGTGATGGCCAGTTATATTTATTATTATCTGATTGTTTTAAACATTAACAGCTAAAACATATTATTTTAATATGTGTTCTGTATCTCATGTATCATGCCAAGCCTTTTACAATAATTCATATGACATGGACTTTGCTTAATTTTGTAGGCCATATGATTCCATTTAAGTAAGAAGTTGTTTAAAACAAACGTTCTTTGATTTGTAGTGGACAGTTTTAATTTATATTTTGTAATTATACAACCAACTTTTTTATGATACTTTAAATTTTACAACTAAAAACCCGTTATCTATACGCTTTCATAGCACATAACGTACAATTCATACTTAACAGTAATGATTAATGTGTATGTTGACCAAATTAGTTGTAGACATGAATAATAAATGTATCATTTAAACGCAATAAATGACATTTGAACAATGTTAAATTTGTTAGGAACTCAAATAATTTGATTCCAATAACAAATGCAATTAAGCAAAAATCATATAATGACAAAAATGCCGTTGATACCATCAACTGTTTATTTTTATGATTAAAAGTACAACAAACATGACCTCCTTGCAATCGGAATTGTTTTGTACTGTTTGCTGATTTAACAATAATTTTTTTTTGTATCTTATAAGTTTGATTTGTATCTATCTTGACACGTCTTAGTTAATTAGTTAATTTCAGACGAAGGTTATTAACGACATAAAAAAATAGCTTTTTATCTTCATCTTGTCTTCGATATTGACACACTTTGACGACTTGAATCGTTTACAAACGTCGGTATTTAAACTTTATCACTGTCTTCGTCTTCATTATCTCTGCCCAAGTGTTCTCAATTATGACGTTACGCATGTGCATTTTAAAACTTAACCGACGGACTGATTGTGCTTCTTATAAAAAAAAAAGTGGTCAAACAGAGTTTTCATGACTACGGATATCGACATAAGATAATTTTATCGATCGGCATCACAATTTGGTTGATCGATGCAATATATCCTAACATATACATGAAAACAACATGTTTTTCTATTCATACCAGAGGGGATGTCTGATTTTTAATCTTATCGATAATGTTCTATTCCTGAGACATTTTGACTGAGTGTTTATTCGCATCGGGTAAATGTATGCATAAAACAGGACGATTACTCTATCTGGTTTCGCCATTTTTTGTTTGTTTTGGAGTTCAAACTATTTCTCCTAGTTAATGTGCATTTTTTTATCTTGATTTGTAGTTTAAAAATAATGATAACAGTTGAACAACTGCTGTTATGGCTGTAAACAACCATATGGATTTTGGTTAGCTAGATTATTTTATTTTTTTATTTATTGCAATTCGTCAAACTTAGTTCAATACTATAAAGAAATTATCACGAAATGTGTAAGGTAATAACAATTAAAGTGTTGCCTTCAAAATATAAATGCATTCGTTGCTGAAAGTTTTGTTGTGGTCCCGTGTTTAAATATTATCATTTGTCTTATTCTTGTGAGTTTGAAATACTGCCTGGATTCATCTTGATCAGGGGGTATCAAGCACTGTGACGCCTTTGATAATGTTAAATAACATTTTGACAAAATATTAACCTTGACTTATACATTATTTGACTTTGTAATATGAAATATTCCAAAAACTCGAACTGCACAATTTACAGGAATAATTTCATTTGTTATATGGCAGTTTGACAAACACTAATGCTGATTGTTGAAAAGCTTGACATTTCGCCTTACTTCAAGTATGTGATTAAATCGATCAGCTGTTTGTTAAGAGCTAACTTCCTTATGTGTGCCCTTAAAAGTCTGAAACATATAGTTTACATACTTAATTACTTGATTGAATTCAGTTTTATTTCGAACAATTTTCATGAGTTATTGATGCTAACAAAAGATGTTCTGAGTTTTTAACAGTTTAATTAGATCATTCCTCTATTTTTATAACTGCTAAACAAATTATTGATGAGGCAGTCATACACTAAAGAAGGATACTACGGTAAAAGGTGCATAAATAGGATTTTTTTATTTACAAGGTTCATGTTCTAAGAAAAGGATAGTATATTAATGCAAATCACCACCAGGATGTCCCGATACGTATACGCGTTATACGTGTTATTTCTCTGTTGGTGTTCAGTCGATAGAGAATATGCCTTCTTTGTAGCAAACAAATGATGCTATTGTTATAGACCCCAACAGTATCATTTGAATTTTAAATTATCATGAAATTATATTTCGAGATGTTTTGATTGTTTTTAATCCTGCAAATAAAACATGCAATTTGTTTTAGTACAGATTGAGGTTCAACCCATTTTATCCAGTATTCTTGTTTCTATAATGTGAGTGTTTTATCATCATGTTTGTTGTTTTGTGTGTGCTTATCAATCTATTGAATGAAAACCTTTTCATTTGATTTATAAAGCTTACTCCTATGTTGAGCTATTTATGTCACAGGCTTTAAATATAAAATATAAACAGATCTATTTAACTTATGCTGCTTATATTTATGGTGGTTTACTGTAACTTACATTTATTTGAAATCGCCAGAGAATTATCCAGGACGAGGTCACATGTCCTTACTTTCAGTGTTAAATTGCGAACTGGCAGCAATTCTATTTGACAAATGAACTGTGTTACTTGACATTGGCACATATATATAATATCGAATCTGGTGTCATGAATCACCATACACGGTATTTGTATGATAGACCGATATCATTAACGGGCATTCACTGGTTTACGATGGTTTAGTCTCAACCTGGATTGACTCACATTTAACTAGTTTTGATCTAAATTATACGGTTGTTTAAAGTAATTTGTATTTCCTTTATCTTATTACCATTATTCTTTTTTTTTTTAAGGCTTATTAGTCACAAAGTTTATACGATACCTTTCCCAATTACCCTGGTAATTCAAATCAAGTGTAGGTCTACTGTGATCACAAAGCTTTTCTATCTACACATGATAATATGAAATGTATTGATAAATACCTTCATTTCCAAAAGCTCTGCTAAAGTTAACTTAGACGTTTCAATAACTCACTGTAAACTATCATTTTTGAATTGGTTGAGTAATACATGTCTGAATTTTTCTTTTTAGCTTATTTATAATAATAAGCTTCGTCTTTAGGTTAATAAAAAGTCAACAAAAGTATATATAAAACGTTTTTTTAATCTGCAAATATTAATGAACTTTCACTTTATTCACCAAATAAGAAACATTAATGAAATTAACAGTAACACAAGAATGTGTAATATTTGATAATTGACTAAATACATCAACAGTTAAGTCTCTATCGAGCTATATCGTTTCACAAATTTGCATTCGATAATGATAATTTTTAATGACAAACAGATGTTGAAATAAGTTTCATATGTGTTCAAAACTCTGCATATAACTAATCACATGATGATGTATTAAGGAGTGTGTTCATTTTCACTGAAGTCAAATCCTACATTTGGAGTCATATTCTAATATTAAATCGTCGTTTTCCTGTTCAACCAATATATATATATATATCACGTATAAGTCACAGAAGAATTTTACTGGCGGCCATGTTCGTTTTAAAGATTAATAAGGCCGTAGACTTTTCTTGTTATTTGTACCAAATTTATCATACAAAATCTTTAATAGAAACATATGTAACTATACGGCATATGAAGTGCTCAATGTTGAAGGTCATGGGATCCCCTTTAGTAGTCTACACCATCATGATCTGATCTCAAGTTGGCAGTGGTCTAGTTTGTAATCATACTGCATAAAATTAACGGTACCAATTTTCTTGCACCAGATGTGCATTTCGACAATACATGTCTCTTCAGTGATGCTCGTGGCCAAAATGTTTGAAATCTAAAGCTTATATAAAAGATGAAGAGCTATAATCCAAAAGGTCCAAAAGGTATAGCCAAATCCGTGAAAGGAAACAGAGCTTTGCATGAGGGAGATACATTTCTTAATTTATAATAATTTCTAATAAATAAATTTGGTGTATTAACTGTCTTCTAATTGGTTAAAGTTATTAGTTTTATTTTCAATGTTGTAAATTTTTATGGCGACACGCCCACTCTGACGTTGTGTATTCATACGCCAACATGTGTGTAAGTTGTTATTGTTAATATAAATAATATAAAAAGTTCTTTTAGCTTTATTTTTAATAGAAATTTATTTATAATGAATGGCAATAATTTATTTTGAATTTATTGAACCATAAAATTAATTTTTGACTCTTCACATTTTACATAATCCGCTTCGCGGATTATTCAATGTGAAGAGTCAAAAAATAATTTTATGGTTCAATAAATTCAAAATAAATAATAGCCATTCATTAAATATTTTGCAACAGCAAATTGTAATAACACAAAAAATACGTATTGTCATGCCATCTAATGATATCGATACTACTTTTATTTTTCAATTAAAAAAACTTAATTTATACTCTTTCATAACACATTGTATCATTATACACAATTATTATTAATGATAAATGTGCATTTTTACCAATAGATGGTAGACATGAATAATAAATGTATCATTTTAACGCAATAAATGACAAGTGAACAATGCTTACTTTGTTAAAAACTCATCTGATTAGATTCCAATAACAAATGCAAATAAGCAGAAATTACAAAAAGGCTACAATCATTATCAACTGTTGTTTTGATTATTAAAGTACATCAAACACGACCTCCCTGCATTTTGAATTATGCATGTTCTTGAATTTTGCAGAGTTAATGTTATGATATTCTAATACCTTGATTTGTATTTGTTTTTGTACGAACAAATATATTTTTGGTGAATGATACACACGCAGTTAAGAGAACTACTTCATCATGTTTTAATCTTGGAAAACAGTTCATTTTAGCTGTTTCCAAAAGGTGTTGTATGACATATAGATTTATATCTTCGACGTAGATTTCTATGACGTTTGGACATCGTTAAACTGATGTTGCTCACACTCGTGTATTCCAGTAAGATAGGGATTTTTTTTCTAATGTTTGAATTGTTTTCTACCTTATTCAAAGATTTACAAAGAAGAGATAGAAAGTTAATGTATAAATGTTATTTGATTCAGAAAGCCCTTTACTGCATATGCATATTGATTTTGATGCAGTCAAGCACTTTATGAATTATCATTTCCAATGAAGGCTCACACCTGAATATATATAAGTGAGTAACATATGAATGGTTGAAAAGCTTTATCAGCGTTACATAGTTAAATATATTTGCTATTGCTGTAACTTTATCTTAGCTTAGAAAAAGAAATTCTACAATTAATATTTTTTCCGTTACTAGTAAATTGAACTCGAATCTTTATTATTTGCACAAGCTCAAAACAGCTTTTCTAAATTAATGTTTTTAACTTTCGACTTAAATTGTTGATGAGACATACAATGAAATAGGATGTAAAAGTTGAAGGTAACATGCACATGATACAATAGGGAATTTTCAAATTATAAGGTACATATTCTTAGAACAGGATTGTATAATATCTAATCACCACCAGGCTGTAGGGATCCATATGCGTTTTATACGTGTTATTTATCTGTTTGCGTTAAACAGATGAATAATAATCGTTCTTGGTAAATAACGCATAACTTGTGCTGTTTGCGTTTTATAAGTCCCTATATGTGTCTTTAGATTTATTTGTTCTAGTCAGACATGATAATTATTATATTTTCAGATGTTTTAATTGTATTTTTTAAGTTTCAAAAACATATTGTATTTTAAACTGAGCTCAAAATAGTACACCAAGTATGGCTATTTCGATATTATTTTGACAATATGTTAGTGTTTGAACGATGTTAATTTGCTTTGGCTTACATAAATAAAACCAGAATTTGTGTAATGAATTACCATACACGGTAATCGTAGGATATACCGGTATCAGTAACGGACAATCACTGGTTCACGATGTGTTAGTGTCAACCCCAGTTGACTCACATAAACCAAGTTGTTTTTTTATTTCATACTGTTTCGTATCAAGTATTTTTTTGTGTCCTAAAACGATAAACGATAATGAAAGATGTCATTCAAATATACCTTCTAAAAATTTCTATAACTATCTAATAAATTAAAAGGATAATAAAACATGATAATTATTATATTTTCAGATGTTTTAATTGTATTTTTTAAGTTTCAAAAACATATTGTATTTTAAACTGAGCTCAAAATAGTACACCAAGTATGGCTATTTCGATATTATTTTGACATTATGTTAGTGTTTGAACGATGTTAATTTGCTTTGGCTTACATAAATAAAACCAGAATTTGTGTAATGAATTACCATACACGGTAATCGTAGGATATACCGGTATCAGTAATGGACAATCACTGGTTCACGATGTGTTAGTGTCAACCCCAGTTGACTCACATAAACCAAGTTGTTTTTTTATTTCATACTGTTTCGTATCAAGTATTTTTTTGTGTCCTAAAACGATAAACGATAATGAAAGATGTCATTCAAATATACTTTCTAAAACTTTCTATTACTATCTGATAAATTAAAAGGATAATAAAACAAATAGTATTCAGTTATTTCATCAATGACATTAATAACATTAAACAGGTACTATGTTACACTCTAGTTTTGCATTTTTACTTTGTACATCACGATATTTGTATATATGCACATCATATAATGAAATACGCCTCCTTATCTATGTATATCCCGTAAAATAATATGTTTGAAGCAAAGAAAAAGTACCAGTATTGTTGAGTATATTGTGACCTGTATGATGGTCATTTTTACAACATTATTTGGAATAAATAAAATTCGTAATTTTCAAACCTTAGTAAGAGAGAGAAAAACATATGTTCTTGCAATCTAATCGTGAAATTAACATTTGATTTTTTTAAATACTTCTGTCTTGATCAAGTTTTAATTATCGAATCCACATGTTTTTTAAGTAGACATTGTTTTAAATTCTTACTGATTCATCTTTCAAACGTTTTAATTGATTTGGGTTAATTTCCTGGTGTACAAGGTTAAGTAGGTGACGAGGTGTATACATTAACATTTTTTTACATTTGAGTGTTATGAGAAATTGAACCATTTCCGTGGTTTAGTTAATACCACAAACAAACTATGAGTAAACAATATTCTTGTAAAATACTGTTGAAACAATAACAATATTCAATTACATTGAATATGAAAAGATTTGTCTTATGGTAGTCACCAGTAGATAAAAATTCCACTACAGATTATGAACTAGATTTAGTATCATATTTTAGATGCATTGAAACAATTTGCGTTTTGCAGAAGTTAACTCGAACTCAACACATATCAACACGTAAAGTATTTGTTAATTTCACTATTTCAGCCCGATTAAAACAGTTTTGAGAAAAGTTAAAATGAAACCAAAACTAAAGACTACATTTTTTTAATATGTTAATTCTTCCTTTTAGGTCTATGTGCGGATAGTTACATTTTATGTCTTGCCTCGACGTTTTCTCCTATTTACAATACAGCATAATCCACATGCAAACAGATAGAAATTATACTTAAGCATAATTGACCAAATATTTCAAAATTTAGTTGTCTATCGAGCGATAACCTTTCACAAGTTTGCATTCGATATTGCTACTTTTTAATTGCAAACGGATGTTGAATTTAGTGTAAAACGTGTTTTAAACTGTTCATTGAATGTTTACAATTACTGAAAAATATGACAAATTAGTAGATTTTGTATAACTAACCACACAATGATATATGAGTGCACATCATGAGGTACGATTTATCTTTAATGAAATCGTGGTACATACCGACATCAACGTATACAGTTTATTGACCTATAATAATAAAACAAATAGAATAAAACGAAAAACATGATGCAAACTGGCAACTTCTTATAACCAAAATACCTTCATTCATTCTTCAATGTAACTATTTTAATTTGACTGGTTCGATATCATGTCGAGATAAAGTTTAATATGATATTTGCCACTGAAAAGAAAACAAACGTTACTCATTGACAAATTTCTGAGTTGTGAAATGTTCATTTTTATGTATTAAAAAATAAAAAAAAAAAACATTGATGAATACGTCATTAATATACATTTAAAAAGGAATGTCTGCAATATCTATTTGGCTTCGTCCCTTTTACAAGTTTAATATGTAGATTATTGTAGATGAACACTTTATCAATTATATCTCGTTTTCAACAATATGTTTGACAGAATAGATATATAAAGTGTTCGGACAATGTTGTATGACGTCAGTTTTTTCGATATATTTGTCACTTTTCTTTTGTTGTGCACGTTTTGTGTCGTTTATCACTATTTTACACCTGGATGGTCTGACTTTCTTCACTTTGAAGGACAATGTTTTCAAAATGATGCTTTAGTTAACCTTTCTGTTTCCGAACAATAATAAAATTTACTTGAACATGATTTATAATTCATTTCATCTCTCTCTTGTATGTCACTCCTGGTTTAAGATGATTTCCTTTGTTTGTCAGTGAAGATTTCTTCTAGTTTGATTTACCTAGTATGTTACAAGGATATATCGAGCCAAATTTATGTTCATCTTATACGATTAAAATATCCTTCGACATATATCTAATAAGAAGTAGATGATACAAAGAGAAAAACTGAAAACGTCGCAGCAAATAAGGACGAACAAATCTAGTGAACACAACATTGGAAACTAAAGACTCAGTAACACAAACTCCTCCAAACACTGGGAAAGGATTTTGGTACTTTAGCAGAATCATCAGTACCTGTTAAACCCGTCCAGTTGGTCAAAACACGTGTATTATCTTATAGCAATCAAATAAATCATGCATTAAAACAATTTTAAATTGCTATAACATGAATTGTATGAAGTTAGTGTGATATATAAAATGTCAATGATAACACTCAACAAATATGAAGTCTTGTGATTCTTACCTACATAATAGTTTCATAATTCAAATATGTGTCAATCATTTTTAATTAATGTGTTGTTTCATATCGTTCTTCGAAATATAATAGTTTTACTGACATTCATAGGGAAAGAAATCTTTATTATTTAGGTAGGTTAAATAGGCGACAAGTTTAACATATAAAATTTGCAGTAAACTTCCTTATTTATATTTGCAAGCATTCCAGCTGTTTTGGTTAAAATAATGGTACAATACACTAAACGAAGGTTTAGTCTATACGAGACTCATCCACCGTGCTCGATTAACACGGTTGGAAAGAAGGTGCTTTAAGTACCAAAAATGTTTACGGCCATCTTAAAAGTAAAATCACAATACTGAACTCCGAGGAATATTCAATCGTAAAGTGCCTAATCAAATGGCAAAATCAAATAACAAGAAATAAAGACAACAGTAGTATACCGCTGTTCCAAACACTCTATGGACAAAAAACGAAATCGGGGTTACAAACTAAAATTGAGGGTAATGCATTGAATATAAGAGGAGATCAACGACACAACATTAAAATGTAACACACACAGAAACGGACTAAGCATTAGACAAAACCCGATGAGAATCATAAAACATCAAACGAATGACCACAACTGCCATATTGCTGACTTTGTACAGAATGTAGACAATGGTGGATTGAACCTGGTTTTATAGCGCTGAACCTCTCGCTTAAATCACAGTCGCATCAAATTCCGTTTTATCTACAACAATGTGTGAACAAAACACACATAATAAATAAAGGTAAAAAAATGGGTACAACAGTCATCAACGGTGTAATAATCCCAAAACTAACAATTTTTACGAAAAAGCACAAAAGCATCTATCAAATTAAAACAACCTGAGATATAGAAAGTAAAACAAAATAATTAAATACGTTCTTCTTTGTCGTGATATGATCCATTTGAAGAATATCATATACAAGAATTCATTAGAATATTATGAAGTATAAGTAAATTGTATAGATTACTATTTCAGTATGAATGAAAGACTAAAAGAAGTAAAATCATACTTGTAAGTTAACAATGAGCAATAACCGCATGATACGTCCACGTTTGCCGAATTTGGTTATCTTCTTTTGGTCAAAAAGCTCAATGTTACACGCATTAGCTGACGCAAGGCAATATTTCAGCAGGGAAATGTTTAGTCCCGTGTATTTAAAAAGAGGAGCGAATGATACCAGAGGTACATTAAAACTTATAAAAAACTCAGAAACGTTTCATTTTTTAATCTGGCTTTATTCTATTAACATGATTAATATGTTTCTTATAAAAAAAAAACTCATTTACAAATAACAACAAACGATACAATTTATGCATAATCTACATGGAAATAATTTTATTCTCTACCGAATCAGTTATGGAGGTTATACAATATGATATATATCTATTGCTTGTTGAATTTGATAATAAATCTTGAAAAGTATTATGAAGCTACCATTTCAAGTGTGTTTATATATATTCTATCAAGTGAGGAAAACAGTCATATGTTTATGAAATATTCATATCTTTATATAAATCATCTTCGCCTTTCTAAGTTGACGAAAACAAAGTATTGTAGCTCACCTCATGGATTAAAAAAACATAAACATTATCAATAACGCATGCCTAATTATTGCAACAGCCCAAACCGTTATCTTATAAAAAAATAATACTGAACAATGTGCCTTAATTAAAAATGTTGGTTTTTATTTTGCTTTTGTGTTTGGGTTCTGCTTGAAAAAAGAAATAGTAAACAAGCAAGTGTATGTGTGGGTCAGCAAAAATGCAAAATATCAATAAATATAAGAACATGTTAATATCCAGATAAAATTCAATATCAATGCTGTTATAAGTATACTATAGGGTAAGTGCATTGATATTGGGGAATATTGTCCCGAGTAGAATTTTATATTGCACGAGCTTGCGAGTAAATGTTCTACGAGGGACAATATTCCCCAATATTCATGCAATAGCCCTTTTGTTATAAAGCAATATAATGTTTGAAAGTAAAAATTGGTTTAAATTAAGATTTTGTATTTGATGACTAGTGCATTATTAGAATTTATTGCACGCTAACTTTTGGTTACTTTCTTTGAGAAATATTATATTGCTATACCATAAAAAGAATTATCTAGGTTGCACAAAATTTAATTATGTTATACATTTACTTATGTTTTATCAAAACAATGTAGGTATCATCGGTGTTATATTTTTTTGTTTAAATTGGATCTTTAATTAAACACATGTTATAAAACGTGAGATTACACATGCAGTCTTAAAACAGCTCTATTTGTAGCTATGGCCTTATGACCGTCGTTTTGCTGTTCTAAGCATTTGATGGAAGCGCTCTAGGTTAAGAAAGCACGCCATGTGGCCAATTGCTGTATCAATATCATTATTTATGTACTACATCTCAAGACAAATGTTATCAATTAGCATTTTTTTTTCAGTTCACTTTCTTCCTAACAAACAGCTTATAAAATATGTCAAAAACCTGTCCCACGCTTAATTGTCTGGACATTAATTGGGTCATAAAGTCATATCTATCATTCTTGTTATTGCTGTTGGTCAAAAAGGCGAACAGTCAGTTATAGTTTGTTCCTGCTATTTCACATAAATTTACAAATTATCAATTTAAACATGATTTGTCTTTGCAACGAATGCACTTCACATTGTTTTGAGTTTGCGGGGGGGGGGGGGGGGGGGGGATACATCGTGATGCATTCTCTGTATTTTCTTACTTTTTATAACATGTACTTTATAGGTTCAATAGATTTCTTCTATCATTAGCTAAAAATGGTCAATGTTAACATACCAACCTTAAGTATGTTCGCTACTCTGTTTAAAAATAACAAGCTTTCAAAAAGACTCTTATAAATTGAAAGTATATACATAAAGAAACTGAAAAAGCAGAAAAAATGGGGGTCCGTGTGCTTGTTTTCATGATATAAGCCGTTGAAAGTTTGGTGGGAAATAATTCTCTCTAGAATTTTCTTTCACTTAACATTGGCACCTCTTTTTGTTTGAAAAATTATGAAAAAATAACAAGGATTTCATAAGAATTTGATATATGGCTCTTTAAATAATATGCAATCAAAATATGAAAAGAAACGTAGGGGTTAGTGTGCAATTTTGTTTGACGTTAATACATGGATGAAACCTGAGGATTCCGAAAATCTGGCAAAAATTTAAAAAAAAAAGAGGAGCAAACATCCTTCAGTGGATGTTTTCGTTCATTTCTTGACCTGTGTTAATTACCGATTAATTGGTGTATGGTGAAAAGGGAATGGTGTAATGTATTGTAATTATAAACAATAATAATAATCTTAATATTTGAAATTTAATTGCGTTATTGGTAATTTCGAATCGTGTAAATAGAATGGGGAATTGTGTATGGTGTAATGTGTAACGTCTATGGTGCAAATGTGTAACGTGTATGGTGTAATGATACAAGGTGTATGGTGTAATGGTGTATGGTATTAGTGGGAAGTTTATACCATCCAAGGACTGTATATGGTGGTTTTTCAACTATGCTTTTTCATACAGTTTCATGCACCAAGCATTGCTTTTTTTTGTTATAAAAAATCACGAAACTTAAAATGTGTTTAAAACATTATTTGCAATGCAAAACAGATGATGGTATTCGTTTGAAGTTTTATATTTAGTCACAACTCTGCTAGATTCTGGTTGATTAATAGCTAAGGATATTATGTTAATTCACCTGTTTATCCTCTAGAAGACCGTTTGTTGACCTCTAGATGTCTAAAGTTTCTTGTCATTGGGTCACTGTGTCATTTACGTACATGCTTACCCTACGTGTTTTGTTTTTTAATATTTCATACCACTTGCTTGATGAATTGAAAAAAATATAATTTAAAAAAAATTGACGATGTTGTAACAGTGTCAACGAGATCCCCCCACCCAATTCCAGTAAAATTTTGATAGGTAAATAAGTATAGGTCATGGTATGGTTCTCAACACGGAGGATTAGTCGATACCGAATAGCAAGCTATAAAAGGCCCCCATATAGTGTATTTATTTTGTATTTTTAACTGATTTTTCCTTTTTTTTAATATTATAAATCTATTTATTCGGTTTAAAAATATAAAAGGACAGTTTCTTCTTGTTGTTAATGCCTCATGCTGGCTTCACTTTATCTTCTCATCTCTCGATCATTTTTTTTTACAAATGGTGCATGTATGTTGTGTCAAATGTGACACTTTAAGAAAATTTATCTTTTTGAACTTCAAATTTATGCAAATCAAACTGCAAAACAAAAAAAGATTTATAGACACATCCTTTAATCTCTTCGTTCAACTTTCAGTATAAATAGTTTTATAAGTCAAAGTTGACGTTTTGATAAAATGTATTTGTTTGAACTTTATCATTTTCTTTTAAAACCGCATAATAATAATTCATTTGATACACATTTTAATGTTGTTTAGTATCTGTAAGATAGATTACTGCTCCCGAGGAAGTAAAATTCTTAGTGATATATCATTTTAGTAAAAAGTATAAAATGCATTACAACCTGCATTATGGCGTATTAAAAACAATTTGCAGGAATAAATTACAACAGAAATAGCCATAACGTTTCAATTCCGTGCGGCTGACCGGGTAAATTAGATCAAATTACTGTGGCGAAGCTGACATGTTTGTAAGAAAAGCATTTGAGACGGTTTCATATGTTTAACAAACAAATTTTAAATCTTCACCGATCTGAATCGAATTAATGTCTGTTCATTAAATTAAATTTTGTTTAAATTCTTAAAATAATCAAATTGAACATGAGGTAGCATGAAATTAAAAAAAAATATATATGGCAAAATTCTCAGAAAGACACATAAGTGAGAGTCATACGGAGTTTAGGCTGAATGAGACCAGATGGAGAGACAATGGTAGCGTGCTCTTTTTCAAAAAGAGAAGCGATCGACAAAATATCAAAGTGATATTCAAGCTCATCAGTCGAAAATACATGGACAATGTCAAGGTACATAAATAATGATACTTAACTAAAACCTGAAAAACACGAAATATG
Source organism: Mytilus trossulus (assembly GCF_036588685.1). NCBI lineage: Eukaryota > Metazoa > Mollusca > Bivalvia > Mytilida > Mytilidae > Mytilus > Mytilus trossulus. The sequence goes on from NW_026963295.1 coordinate 2,061,502, forward strand.
CTTGTACAATTTACATTTGTTTCAATATACAAAAAAACATAATGACTATAAATTGTAGCAAAAAAAAAGCAAATAATGCTAAAAATTTTCAAAATCAGACTGTTTTGTAGATGAAGTATGATTAATAGCTTTGGATATGCAGATTAACTTCTGTGTCCTGATGGAAACTGTATATAAACATGATATACCTCTAGATGTCTTGGATTATTTGTGTCCTTTGATTACTGTGTTGTACGTTCATGCGTTGTCCACATGGTTTTTACCCCTATTTCATACCAAATAAGAAATATGATAAAAAAAAAAAAATTGCAATTTTTCTATAATCTAAAAAAATTCTGTATGTTCACCCTTATTTTTCCTTCGTTTATCGTCATTCAAATATACTATGTCTTACAGATGTTTCTAACTTTTTTGTATGTTTATACAGTTTGCCCCACTCTTTGTCCGATTTATCTTGTTGTTCTTCAGTCTTTTTTTTCACAAATTTTATATATTTAAGTTTAAATGATTGTAAAGAATATCTACTTTTTATATAACTTAATTTTCATTTTGCAATTGAAACCGCAATTAAATGATTAATTCTTACATATCCAATATTTGTCTTACTCAGTTACCATATCAATAGTTTTAGATGTTAGAAATAAGGTTCGAGAAAAATATTATTTTAGTTGGAATTTGTTCTTGAAAAACCGCATAATTATAATGTATGTTAACATATCATCTATGGTTTTAACAATTAATAAGACCGATCACTGTTTTAGAGGAAATGCATTTGTTACTGATGTATCATTTGATAAAAAAAAAATCATAAAACATGGTGAAACAAGTGCAAGTTTCTGAAATGAAATTGATGCTTCTCCATGTATTGTGCTACAATGTAGCATCTTTATCGTTTAGAAGATATATAGTTATGTTACCCCAAAACAACGTAAGGGTTTTTAGCATCATTGTTTCACAATTTAAAAGAAACATTGACAAATTGTGAAACTAAGTCTGTAAAGGGTTAAATAGCATTAAGATTTAAACCTCAAAAGAGTTTAATGTACATTAATATACTATAAAACTCTAGTTCGGTAATTGTGTTTGCATCGTTATTTCGGAATTCCTCTAACAAGCTTGTAACTTTAGCTTTAAACATCAAATGTTAAATATTTAAGTTCAACACTAGAAGTAAATTGTTTGTAATTGAATGATTAATAACATACTGATATAGATTAATAGAACTCTTACTATTTAAAACGAGATTGAGTATTCTTGCAAATAAGACAACTATCGATAAAGAATACATGACAAGTCAGGGTCACCTTCATTACCAATATCGTAAAATAATATATTGCAGGCCCTTGGAAAAATAAAATGTGCTGATATTAACACCACAACATCAACACTATAAAATGTTTATATCAGCAAATACGAATGTACGTACAATTAACGCCAACACCAGCCGACGGCGGTCTCTAGATTATATGGTCTGTCGAATGTAGATTATTTGAACTATATATTATCACATTTATGAGAGCAAACTGTAAAAATAAGTTAGAATTATTCAATCTATCAGAACATAAATAAGCGTAGCATTTAATTTTTAATTTTCTCCTATGAACAACTGCAGCTACATTATTTTTTCTTTCATGATTTAAACCAACAGAAGTTTGAATCTATTTGTATCAATTTCTTTCATTTGTTAGAATCATGTTCTTGTAAGACGTAGGCACACTTGATTAAAAAAAAAAAGAGAAAAAAAGACGCCATACTCACAAACTATAAACACAGAAACATAAACAGTCGATAAAACTAAATCAAATAAACTCATCATCTACGCTTTCAACTCATAAATTAAAAAAAAAACAAATATAAATCACATAAAATTGTGTGCCCTGCGATGGGTCCTGACCAGGTGTGTATAATATCACTGAAAGTAAAACAAATAAGGTAAGACGGACAATTTGCATTAAAAAACACCCACTTCATTGGTAAATTAATAGTGTTCTCTGTCGATTCACAGTCTGCTTCTTTCGCCATGCGCATCGTGTTACTCGAACAAATTATAGCCTTCGTTTGTAAATGAAATAAATGATATACCATGAAACGAGATAAGAAAGACTACTCTGTGACTACCTTTTTTAGAACATTATCTAACGTATCATTGTTATATTATTTAATGCAATCAAAACAAAATAATAACAAAAATCATTGTTTGTTAACGTCAGTTAATTTCTCGAAGATATGCCTTCCATTTTTGTATGAAATGCATTTGTTTAAGGATTAGGAAGCAACCCTTCACACGGGTATAATTGAAGAACACATCTTCTGGGATATAATATCGAGTCAAATGCATGTTTTTGATATGTGGATGTAACTTTTGGTAGGGTACTGCATATAAGGTGAAATTTTCATAAATTGGGACGTTTATATGGTCGACGCTTCCAATACTTTTCGAGAGAATTCGATTCGAACTGGTTTGTCTCGCCTTGACTTGATTCATCATTTGATTTAAAATTTGGATCAGCGTGATTTACTGATGCCTTCAATTAAAAGTTACTGTATCATTGTGCTGCATAATCACCGGATATTGTTACCCCTAAAACCATGAACAAAATGTGATGCCAAGCAAATTCTTCTTAACTCTAACATGTTTAATATAAGTTGGTGACATGTTGAATCTATGATTTGAAATATTTTACACAGCTTGCCATATATGTTTGAGAATATTATAGAATCTCATAAACATTTTCTCTAAAATTGGGTATGGAAATGCTGAATGTGTCAAAGAAACAACATATCGAACAAAGAGCAGAAAACAGTCCACTACCGGTCTTGAATGCAGCGAGAAATTACAGCACCAAGAAACTTATATGATATGGCATGCTTATGCATTCTTGAAATCACATGATGATTGAACTGCATGTTTAAAGAATATTAAACATAGAAAATGTCCATATCTGCATTTGATCATTTAGTTTACAATAAAAAAAAAAAAAGGGACACAGATGAATACCAAATTTTTCTAGAATACTATTGGTCGTTTCAAACTGAAAGGTAACAGTCTATTTTAACACTCACATTTAGTTTTGTCGTTTAAATACTATGTCGGTTAAATAACTATTATCTGTCAATTATATCATGTACAAATGTTCCAACAATATTTTAAATTGATTAATATGACAACAATAAATATATTTTAATCAATTACACAGATATGATATCAGGATGTAAAAATTTTAAATATTACAGGGAAACACAGGAATAGATATAGAATGTAAGGAAGACCGTGTATTTTCAAAATGTCAATGTATATACATGTATCATAACAGTATGTACAATCTTCTCTTGAATATAATTCACTCTCTAAATTACAGTGCAATATACATGTACGTATGTCTTACTAAAAAGGGTAAACAGACAAATCATTAACCGTGACCTATTTATCAAGTTTGGTCATACTTATTTTCTTGGATGTTTTATTGTAAATGTTAGCGGCCGTAAAAAATCAATTACATTTTGATCAATTACTGTACTGTTTTTTCAATGTAGATAAGAGTTAATACATATTTACGAGAAAATCAAACTCGTCCTTCGAAAAAAACTGACAGCGTTTTGGCAAAAACAAACAGTTCACAAAACACATCATACGAAACTGACCAAAACCTATCCGACCATAACCCAGGGATTATATAAGATGCTCTGGCAGGGTAAGCATATTCAGTAAAGGATCACTTTTCTCATCCAGCACTGCTTTCAATGCAGCATATATTTCTACACATATATCTTTTTAAGATTTAAATAATATTAATAAAAAAATGCATTCAAAAATCTTATCACTGTTTATAAAAAAATGCACATTTCAATGAGACAGCAATTGAATATTACAAAATTGAGATAAAAAAATCAACTTAATATTGATTTTAATCGACAAAAAACATGAAGAAGTGTAACAAAAAAAAACCAGGAGGTCGGCCTGCAGCATTTGCTGTCTAAAATATTCAAAGTATAATTGTTCTATATAATAACCAAATATAAAAATGCTCCAGAATAAACAAGAATCTTCACATAAATTTACGATTTTATCTGATGCAAAATTTGAAGATACACAAATAAACAAGAGTTTCTTTTTATAATTGCTTTTGCCCTATAACATACCAATCTTTCCAAAACGTAGCAAATATAATTCAATACTTCTCTTATGTTCACACTAACAGTGTATACATATATCATACATGACTTTACAATTGAAACACCACCTTTATATAAATAGGTCAAGACATGCATATATAATACATGTATTATGCATTTGGTAAATTCTGTTTTTGCTTCTGTGCTCACGATTGAATCGAGTTAATCAAGGTATGCATTGACAAGGACTTTTGTAAAGTTTACGCCAAGGTTAATTTTAATTTGATGGTCCTGTCATGAATAACCAGATGTGTGGTTTAAGCAACAGACAGTAAACGTACAACACCCTAAATGTTTTAACGAAGTCAGTAAACGATCTTTTCAAAGTTATAATTACATATAAGTTTATATAAATAAATTACTTCACAGATATTTGTTAATCAAAATGGAAAACGTAATTTGGCAGTATTACTACGTTTATCACTTGCAAAGATAATTACAATATATGTACATTTTTTAACAACATATAACAAAAAACGTTTGTATTAGCTTTTGAAACCGGACAAAAAGCGAGGCTCTTTGAGCTTTTTCCTGTTTCTTCGCGTACATTTACTTTTAATATTTTCCAACAGTGGTAATTCATTTCTTATATCCAGACATTTGTCCCAAACACTCAAAACTTTAGAGTCAATTATTGTCTTTAATGTTTAAAAGAAATCGACATAGTTAAAACACGTAACGCGAAAGGGACCCTTTTATTAATTAAAAAAATAGCAATACTACCGTTTGCTCAAAATAGGAGTGGGATAACGGGAGAAACTTTTTGTGGAAGTTCAAATAAAACAAAGAAAATATTTGTGTACCTGTTTTTTGTACACTAATTGGTTGATTGCAGGATAAATAGACAATAACTGTTTAGTGTCTTTAAATATCAGCTGTATTTGTACGAGGCTAGGAAACAAGGTATATGCGAGCTTTTAGCGAGCTACTGCACCGGTTTCGAGCCGAGGACAAATACAGCTGATATTTAAAGACACTAAACAGTTATTGTCTTTATCCTGCAATGAATTCTGTATATTGTTTGTGTTTTGAAAGACGCGTAGTAATATCAAAATCACATATTACGTTGAAGACGGGTTCGAAAAAAAAGAATCTTGAATGGTCAACAATAATACATCGCTCCAGTGATAATTATTTATTTTAACATAACAACTAGTTTTAACAGTAAAAACAAATAAAGCTTTAAAGCGATATCTGTATATTATATAGATACAGCAAAGCGATATCTGTAGGGCTGTATCTGTATAGTAGGACACCCAATTGCAGGATACATAGTCTTTATTGGTCAATGTTAAGATTGAATCATTTCCGGTTTGAAAGGACAAAAGTAGACAAACAAACAAATAACCAAATATACAATAGACAGGAAAAAAAAAGAATCAGCTGAAATCCATGAACATGCATTTGTTGTTATTCACAAAATATGTTATGTCAAAACTATGGCATGTTCGATAGTAAAAAGACTATAAATAAAACAATAAGACAGTGTGCTTGAAATAAAACAATAAGACAGTGTGCTTGAAATAAAGCAATATGACAGTGTGCTTGAAATAAAGCAATATGACAGTGTGCTTGAAATAAAGCTATATGACAGTGTGCTTGAAATAAAACAATATGACAGCGTGCTTAAAATAAAACAATATGACAGTGTGCTTGAAATAAAACAATATGACAGCGTGCTTAAAATAAAACAATATGACAGTGTGATTGAAATAAAACAATATGGCAGCGTGCTTGAAATAAAACAATATGACAGTGTGCTTGAAATAAAACAATATGACAGTATGCTTGAAATAAAACAATATGACAGCGTGCTTGAAATAAAACAATATGACAGTGTGCTTGAAATAAAGAGTACATTTGGCTGACCCATTACAATCTTGTCCGCCTCATTATGATGATTGCATTACAATTATGTGTACTAATTTCTTTATGTAGATATCAAACCATTTAGAACACTTAAAGTAACAGAAGTAACAGAAGTTCAAATATATACGTCGACGAGAAAATACACAGTATCTGTCCTAAACCAAATTATACGAAAGGACAAGCTTTTGAAAACGATGCATATAATACTGAATACAAAGGCTTATTCAAACAACAAGCTTTGAATGATCTGCAGTATATTGACTTGCTTAGCATAGACTTTTATGTAAGTTGTTTGGCAACATGTTCAATCAATGGCAATAATTTTTCTTCAATAAATACGGTAGCCACCCACTCAAACAAAACTGATCTTCAATTTATACACTTGTTTTATCTAGATCAGTTTAGTTCTTATGATTTGATTGTATATTTGACTTCTGATGTATAGTTCTTGAGCTTAGCCCATTATTACATAGATTGACAGGTCTAGGAATATCTATCGTTATCACATATACATGCTAAATATGGTATAAATCATACTCTCTCATTAAGTACTTGCAGATTTATCGTTTATTGTCAGCCTTGTTATCAGACTTCCTTTCGCTGTGACCTTTATGGAAGTATATTTCGAATGGCTGGTATAATCAGGTTTAATTTTATGTGCTATTGATATGATATTTGCATGTCAAGTTTTTAAACATCATATAACATAAATAATGTTACATAATAAGTTTAACATGACATTATTTCCATACTTTAAAGAGGACATTAATGACCGTAAAGACGGAAGTAATTTAATATAACATTGAGGTGTTACTGCTATCTTTAGCACTTTATATGATAGTGTCATAGTTTCGCTACTCCCTACCTCTATTTAAAGTCTTTCAATTGGTAAAGGTAGCTGATATGCAATGATAGACAACAAAATCAATGTCATGATGTTGCTTACGAATATAAAAAGAAGATGCGGTATGATTGCCAATGAGACAACTCTCCACACGAGACCAAAATGACACAGAAATAAACAACTAAAGGTCACCTTACGGCCCCCAACAATGACCAAAGCCCATACCGCATAGTCAGCTATAAAAGGCCCCGAAATGCCATTATAAAACAATTCAAACAAGAAAACTACCGGTATCATTTATATAAACAAATGAACAAAAACCAAATATGTAACACATACATTTCAACAAATACGGAAGGAGATAACTTTATTGTTGATTTGTTTACTTTTTCTCTTTCATGTTTTATTTCCATATCTTAGCTCGGTAAGATCCAATCAACTATGTTAAAACAAGGTGCCGCAACTATGTTGTCATATTCTGCTTTATGCATATGAACACAATTTCTGCGTTTCACGAGTAACAAAAAAGTATGTCTCTGAGAAGTGGATAAATTACATGTTTGTGTGCATGGGGAAAACATAAGAACTTGATATTTTTTCCTCACAAGCTCATAGATCAAAGGCCGAGTTATATCTCATATTGCAATATCACAAAAATTAGAATAGTTCGGATTTGAATTTGTTTTGGTGGTGGCTTAAAACATTTATGCACTCATATTAGATATCCAATACATGCAATACAAACTGGGAAAATCGATATTTAGGTCCAAGACAATGTTAACATGTACCACCTTTTTGAAGATCAATTTAGGTTTTCGATTGAATTTCTAATGTATCATCATGATCATACAGGATTTTTAGCGCATGCGAACAGAATAAATTAAGCTGACTCTAGTGTATTTGAACCGTTATATTTATTTTGTCTATCAATATAATGATTTGTCTATAATTTTCAGTTATTCTTTGTGTTTTGTTTGGATTGTGTTCGGTTTGCTTACATGTTTAGCCTAGTATTCATGTGGTATTTCGCAAATTAAAACATTAAAATCATATCTGCACATTCATAAGCATGATGTGACATCATGTTCCACATGCATATAAGGTCTTCGGGGTTCATTTATTGGAATTAGCAATTTCGTTTAAACTCTTACTCATTATTGTACATGTTGTATTTAAATATCAATGATTGTCTTCTTTTTCATTGTTTGGTAACTTTGATTTTAATTACGAGGCTAAAACAACTTGTTTATTTGTTTGGGTTGTATCAGATTTAATATTCCTTTTCATCTTCTATGCGCAGATGTGATTCCGTATATTGGTTTGCTTTATCTATAATCCTTTTCTGCTTTTAAGCACTCAATTTTGTTTATGCGGTCATCAATTGTCAAATACCTGACATCAACCAAACGTAAGAGACCATTATTGGTCAATCAGCAAACAAATATGCATTTTAAGATTGCCAGGATAATATTGGGTCAATATAACAAATTTAAATTTACATATTTAGTTTTTTATTTACGGATTACAGACAATAACTTTTCTCACATTGAATTTAGTTATGAATATTTTTGAAAATATTACAAGCATGAATTATATAAGACATGTATGTAGGTGGATAATACATGTATACTTTACTCCACCTTATTATATACATACAATAGTGTTTCTGAATATTACTTTTACAAGATAAATAGAAGGTTCTTATTTCCGTTAGGGCAATATAGAAATACTTATCCTGTCTTTTGCTGATGTTAAACACTATTCCTTCTGATATGAAGATTACTTATGAATGCATTTGTGAATACTTCTGTTGTTTCGAACTAATGTAAACTAGCAATTTGATATAATAGTGCATGTTTGCATGCATGTTATTTGTTTTAAATTGAAATATATCATTATAATTGAAGTGCAGCAAACAATCTAAAAATAACATCTAACAATTATTGCATGTAATTTTTGTATTAACTTATACATAATCATGTCACAATTTCCGGTGATATCTTTTGTCCTTCAGAGGAAGGTGATTTGAACTTGGGATAATGAATTCATGCTATTCCTTTGATGTACAAATGCATTATATAATCATAAAATTGTATGTATTTGCCTACCAGAACTATCATCATGAGGATCAAAATGCATGAGTGTAAATAGTTGAACAATTATTTATAATTTCATTGAAACTTATTACTTACTTAAAAGTGTGCATTCTATGAATCAGTTCTTTATAGATGTAATGATATGTTGCTTTATTAACATTTTAAGTGATCTAAAGGTATAACAGAACAATTCAGTGTTGAAAATTCCAAAAAAAAACTTATTAACCTAGTTTACAATCGATATTATCAATGATTTTTGTCTTTAGTTGTGATTTCAATGTATCAGGTGTCTAACTTAAAGTATTTGTGTTTAAACCATAAGGAGGTGTGGTATGAGTGACATTGACGCAAGTATATGATGATAGAATCCAGATGTAACGGATTCTAGCAGGTCTAAAGGTTATTATATCTGCTCTTCGCAAATATGCAAACCAATATCGAATAGTCAGCTATACAAGACTACACAAGACTTAATATCGTTTCTGTGAAACAATTAAAAAAACACCCACCAGCAAACTAATTAATGACAACATAAATAATCAAAAGTACCAAAAATAACAGTCTACAACCACCAAAAAACATAAAATAGGATAGGAGCATAGCGATTGTGACTCGGTGGAAAACATTCCAATTGCTCAAATCTTCCCCTAATCTTAGACAGTGGTGATTTTACTATTTTTTTATTGTGTGTCTGTAAAAAGATATGAAAATGAAATATGTATAGAGTTTTGAATACTTGAAACTAATATCCACTTTTTGTAAAGGTATATCGATTGTATGAAAGATAGGAGCAACATATGCTCAAATTACAGTTTAACTTGTTTCTAAATCTATACGCAGTAAAAATAAAAACTGTTATAAAAACCTTGATGAAGTTATTATTGATTAAGAAAAATCACTGACAATTATATAAACGAGTTTCTTAAAGTTGGGATATTTTCGATTGCGCGATATTTTTTTCTATTACTTTAGTTTAAACATATTTATTTAGAGTGGATTGGGAAACAAGTTTTGCTACTTATATTAATCTCTTTCCACTTTGCGGGTGCGAGTGCTGCCTTGTAGCGGCATTAGCCTACTCTTTTTTCGAAATCTACAAGGGTGTCTTTAACGTGCAAGAGATATGGCTCTCTCTTAACACGGGTCAGCCATTTATCGTCCCCTTACTACGGACTACCATCGTTTCCTTAAGATCATACTCGCTAATGGTGTCAAGGGAGAGCCGAAAATTGAGTTCCTGAAATTTTCATCCCAAACGGAAATCGAACCAGGAACCTTTTTGTTAGTAGTCCGATGCACTAACCACTACACCACGGCTCTTCTATTAGTATAGTTCCAATGCTTAACATACGAAAGTATAAGGTTTTTATTTATAGCGCATATATATTTCAAATTATGAATTGTATTATGAAAACCCAATCGATTCGTACAACTCTGTCCATGGATGATATTGCATGCAGTACTGAAAAGAGAAAAATCCCCAAAATACTGAACTCCGAGGAAAATTCAATCGTAATTCAAACAAGAGGCTGTCAGAACGACAGCAAACCGGATTTATTAACATTTATTTGTGTCCTAGCAATATCACAAGGACCATAACTGATGAATGGTAAAAGTGAAAATCGTCAATATCAAATTTGACCTCCATTTTGTAGTCAGTATCAACATACTAAAATTTGAAAAGCTTAGATTGAATGGTTCATGAGTAAATGCATCAACGTGAATGGAAACGCCATTTTACGTATTTCAAGAATCACAACTCCTGAACGGTAAAAGTCAAAATCGTCATTATTGAACTTGACCTCTAATTTGTTATCAGTAACAATATAAAAAAAATGCAAATGCTTTGGTTGAATGGTTCATGAGAAAATGCACGGACACGACTGGAAACTCCATTTTTCAATCTTTCAAGAACCATAACTCCTGAACGGTAAAAGTCAAAAGTCAAAATCGCCATTATTAAACTTGACCTTCATTTAGTTGTCAATAACAGCATATTAAAATTTTAAGCTTTGGTTGAACAAATCAATAACCGACATTTTTGTCACAAAAATCCGGTTGAAAAGCACACAAGCATCTATTAAATTGAAAACACATACCTACGGTGTTAAAATAAAAAAAATTCAGATCTCGATCATACAGACCCTCATTAAAATAAAGTGACAAAAGTGTCATGTTTTATGCTAAACGTAACCTGTACTTACACCGTATCTAACATTGTCTAACAAGGCGTGAACTATATTGGACATATTAGACATGTATATAGGTGAATTGTACATGTACTCTGCATAACGTACTTCACCTCATCATGTATATGCAATACTAGTACTTTTCTCAACCTTCTGCTAACAAGTTAAATAAATATCATAGGCTTTCGTTGAAAGAGAAACCATAACATTTTGCAGACTTTTTTTTTCATGTACTACTCGTCACTTATTACAAATGATAAGCAGATGAACAACATCGCGTTACCACTAATTTATAACATCTAATGGCATTAAGCTTTGCATGAACAGGGCGAAACCTTGAAAATTAATTGAACATGAAATGTATTGCAAAAACATCAGATCATTTAGAGATAACTTTATCACAAAAACTTGAAGCAGTCTATTACGACAATTTTGGTATAAAAAAGATGATGATCCCATTTCTTATATTTTGATTGAGCAAAAATAGCAGATCAAAACTAAGTCAATCACAGATCATAGACTAGTTTTTTTTTTAAGAAAAGTGTGACAACAGTAAACAAATGTTAGCATATCCCTCTTCTATATTTCGTCCTACTTTTATCAGTCATACTCATTGTCTAATTTCAATAGCGTTTAAATGTATCCTGTTCATGAACGTGTGATATTTTTTTGTCAGTATATAACAGACTTCTTCTTGTTTTGAAATTGTGTTCATCATACATCTATTACTTTTTTCCTTTCGAGGGTCGGGTTAAATTTAAACATATTCATTTTTAGTGGATCGGGAAACAACTTATATTGACCCCTTTCCACTTTGTAGGTACGAGTGCTGCCTTGTAGCAGCATTAGCCTGCTCTTTTGCGAAATAAACAAGGGTGTCTTTAACGTGTTAGAGATATGAATCTCTCTTAACCCGGGTAAGACATTTATTGTTTCCTTCCGACGAACTATCATCGTTTCCACGAGATCATACTCGCAAATGGTGTCAAGGCAATGCCCAAACTCAGTCTCTGAAAATTTCATCCGAAATTGGAGTCGAACCAGGAATTTTTGTGTCAGTAGTCCGATGCACTACACCACGGCTCTCGTCAGTGTCGGGTCCAATACAGCTAACCCCCAGTCTATAACAGGGACCATACAGAAAACAGCCAGCTGATAACACTATAGTATGAATCAGGTCTGAAGAGAAATATAACAGCCGTATGGTTATTCGTGATTTCTTCCTTTGTATACGTTGTCAGGCGTATGTTGAAAATTTTCTAATTTATTGTCAAAACCTGATTCCTTTATCAAATGAAGCAATATATTTTATTTGATTATAACACAAACAACGATGGTGTTTATGGTTTTTTTGCAGGGAATCTACATATTTTTCCAAGAGTTACAACAGGTGCTTCCAGAAATCTACGACTATGATGATCGATAAGGCATGAGTGGTCATTGACATTTGTTTAAACAATGTTTAGGTTTTATAGAGAAGCAATTTGTATTGACATTAATAATTAGAAAATGTTTAATCTTAAAAATGTTTAATCTTAAAAATGTTTAATCTTAAAAATGTTTAATCTTAAAAATGTTTAATCTTAAAAATGTTTAATCTTAAAAATGTTTAATCTTAAAAATGTTTAATCTTAAAAATTGTAATCATACCGGTATACGAATCACTATAATTACAAATTATATTATGAGACCTGTATGAATAATGCTAATCTAAACTTGCATGTATTATATAACAGTGCACTTGATAACATTATTTTTAATTTTACACACATTCTTGCCAGGTAAATGAACTATTTATTTGAACAGTGTACGGTTGGTGTTAACAACATTAGTATGGCATGAGCAGTGTAGTACTTGCAAGAGTCATAGAACTTAAACATTTTCCCAAACATCATTTATTAACGTCATATCCCATTTCTACACACCTATACGCATATTAGGAAAATATTAAATACAACAAACAACAAATCACTGACCAAGAAAAAGTCACACAATCAACATGAATGTATTAAAATTTAAATAGTTTCTACTTATTTGTTGGATACGAATTTGCAATTATAAACTTTAAGGTTAACCATGAAAATCGAATATCCATGGAATACAATTTGTCCTTTGTACATGAAATTTTGAACATACACAAATAATTAAATCCAGAATACTATGAAATGTTATCTCAGAAAATGAGAATGAGAACACAAATTCTGAGTAAAGCACGTGCTTACCGCAGAAAAATCCATTTAGTCAAATCGTTAAAACATATATAGATATAGGAAGATGTGGTGTGAATGCCAATGAGACAACTCTCCGTCCATATAACTATTTTATAAAAGTAAACTATTATAGGTTAATGTACGGCATTCAACACGGAGCCGTGGCTCATTCCGAACAACAAAATATAAAAGGCCCCAAAATAAATAATGTAAAACATTTCAAACGAAAAACTACCGGTCTAATTTATATAACTAATGAGAAACGAGAAACAAGTATAAACTACATAAATAAACGACAACTACTGTACATCAGATTCCTGACTAAGGACAGGTGCAAACATTTGCAGCGTAATTAAACGAATTATTAAAATTCCTGTACCAAACCGTCTCTCTTTTTCTGAAACAATAATATAACATCGCAACATAGAAAAACTAACGATAAATTGGAAGGTTTTACTAAATCAAAAAACTTAAATAAACACACGATAATCTACTTTTTTCAGGATCTGAAGTTTATTGAAGGATATTGAATTTCAAACGCCAATATCTGTTTTACAATTCAGATAAAGTGAATGACATGAATTAAAAGAAATTTGAAATAAATTTAGCTGGCAACACCATCGGGTAAAGTTGACCTAGGTAGATTTCGTTATTGGGTTAAGTTCTATAATATAAGATTGAAGACCTTGCTCATCCTAATCTAATGTAGCATTTCAAAATGTTCCTTCAGTATGATTTGAACTGTTGTTATTCATTCGTTTGATTTGTTTGAACTTTGGTTTTGCCATTTGCTTAGGGACTTTCCGTTTTTAATGTTCCTCAGAGTTTTAATTGACCTTTTAGAATTAGATTATATGCTTTTTTGATATTCATCAGGTTTCTTAAAGTAACCTCTCACGAAACTGTTAAAAAAAATACAGAATTCGTTGGTACTACAAAAAGACATATTTTTCATCTAACCTTGCTGTTACATTATATTGATATCAAAATATATTCAGATTCCTTTCATAATCTTGTATATTTGATGCACGATCAATAGATCATATACTTTAAGATACGTGTCAAACTGGTTTGAAAGGTAAATAAATGGAAGTTTTTAACGATCCTGACTGGCTAAACCACAGTCGGTTTGAGAAGAATATTCAATCGGTCTTTATATAGACAACCGAAGTCTACAGATCTACGCCAGATAAAAAATGGCTTAGGTGAACCAAAGACACTTCATATCAGTCAACCAGTTCTTAGTGATGTCTGTAAGTTTTAATGTAGTGTTGATATATTTCATTATAAATAGAGTGTTTGATAATCATCATCATTGTACAAGTATATAGAAACGTCCGTGTAGTTAAATTTGTAAAACTTTCGGTTAAATATAGGTGACTGGGAAGTTTATAATTGTCTTTCCACGAAAGAACATGATTTAAGTACATATTACTTTTAAAACACTAAGTTTGACGCAGATATTCTCACTTATAAATCGAACAGAAAACAGTGACATTTTACTAAATTTACAATTTGTCTCTTGTTTCCAATCGACAATTATTTTTTTTTATTATGGAAACCCAATCGATTCGTATAACTCAGTCTATGGATGATATTGCATGCAGTACCGACTGTGCTAAAGTAGAAAATAGTTATCTCGATCTTATAATCATACAGACCCTCATCAAAATAAAGTGACAAAAGAGTCATGTTTGATGCTTAACGTAACCTGTACCTACACCGTATCTAACAAGGCGTGAACTATATTGGACATAATATACATGTATATAGGTGAATATTACATGTACACTGCATAATGTACTCCACCTCATCATTTATACGCCATTCTAGTATGTTTCTGCTAACAA
Source organism: Mytilus trossulus (assembly GCF_036588685.1). Lineage (NCBI taxonomy): Eukaryota > Metazoa > Mollusca > Bivalvia > Mytilida > Mytilidae > Mytilus > Mytilus trossulus. The sequence continues at coordinate 2,076,733 of NW_026963295.1, forward strand.
GTTAAATAAATATTCCAGGCTTTTGTTTTAAGAGAAACCATTATATTTTGGAGATTTTTTTTTCAAGTACTGCTCGTCACTTATTGCAAATAATAAGGAGATGAACATCATCGCGTTAAAACTAATTTATAAACATCTAATGGCATTAAGCTTTGCATGAACAGGGCGAAACCTTGAAAATTAATTACATGAAATATAATGCAAAAACATCAGATCATTTAGAGATAACTTTATCACAAATACATGCATCAGTCTATTACGACAATTTTGGTATAAAAAAGATGATGATACCCCATTTGTTATATTTTGATTGTGCAAAAATAGCAGATCAAAACTAAGTCAATCACAGATAATAGACTAGTTTTTTTTAAGAAAAGTGTGACAACAGTAAGCAAATGTTAGCATTTCTCTCTGGTTTTTTTCGTCCCTCTTTTATCAGTTATACACATTGACTAATTTCAATAGCGTTTAAATGTATCCTGTTTGTGATCGTGTGCAATTTTGTTTGAGAGTATATAAATGTGCAAACTTCTTCTTGTTCTGAAATTTTGTCCATCATACATCTATAACGTTTTCCTTTCGAGGGTCAGGTTAAATTTAAACATATTTATTTATAGTGGATTGGGAAACAACTTATATTGATCCCTTTCCACTTTGCAGGTACGAGTGCTGCTTTGTAGCGGCATTATTCTGCTCTTTTTCGAAATAAACAATGGAGTCTTTTACGTGTAAGAGATATGGATCTCTCTAAACCCGGGTAAACCATTTATCGTTCCCTTCCGATGGACTATCATCGTTTCCTCAAGATCATACTCGCAAATTGTGTTAAGGCAATGTCAAAAATCAGTCCCTGAATTTTCTATCCCGAAATGGGATTCGAACCAGGAATCTGTGTACCAGTAGTCCGATGCGCTACACCACGGCTCTCGTCAGGGTCGGGTCCAATACAGCTAACCTCCAGTCTATAACAGGGATAATACAGAAAACAGCCAGTTGATAACAATATAGTATGAGGCAGTTCTGAAGAGAAATATAACAGACGTATGATTATTCGTGATTTCTTTCTTGGTATACGTTGTCAAGGTATATAATGAAAATTTTCTGATTTATTGTCAGAACCTGATTCCCTTATCAAATAAAGCAATTAATAGTTTTGTTTCTTTTTTATTAAAACACAAACAACGATGGTGTTTATGGCTTTTTTTGCAGGGGATCTACATATTTTTCAAGGAGTTACGACATGTGCTTTCAGATATATGCGACTATGATGATCGATAAGGCATGAGTTTCCATTGGCATTTGTTTAAGCGATGTTTAGTTTTTATGGAGAAGCAAGTTGTATTGACATTAATCATTAAACCATGTTTAATCTTAAAAATGTTTAATCTTAAAAATTGTAATCATACCATCATAAGAATCACTATAATGTTGGAATTATATTATGAGACGAGTATGAATAATGCTAATCTAAACTTACTTGTACTATATAACAATGAACTTGATAACATTATTTTTAATTTAACACATTCTTGCCAGGTAAATTAGCTATATATTTGAACAGTTTACGGTTTGTGTTAACAACAAGCGTATGGCATGAGCAGTGTGGTACTTGCAAGAGTCATAGAACTTAAACATTTTCTCAAACATCATTTATTAACGTCATATCCCATTTCTACACACCTATACGCATATAAGGAAAATATTAAATACAACACACAACAAATCACTGAACTAGAAAAAGTCACACAATCAACATGAATGTATTAAAATTTAAATGGTTTCTAGTTATTTCTGGGATATGAATTTGCAATTATAAAGGTTAACCATGAAAAAAGAATATCCATGTAATACAATTTGTCCTTTGTACATGAAAATTGGAACAAACACAAATAATTTAATCCAGAATACTATGAAATGTTATCTCATAAAATGAGAATGAGAACACAAATTCTGAATATAGTACGTGCTGCACCGCAGAAAAAATCATTGAGTCAAATCGTTAAAAAACATATATAAAAATAGGAAGATGTGCAAGTGAGAACTCTCCATCCAAATAATAATTTATAACAGTAAACCATTATGTAGGTCAATGTACGGCCTTAAACACGGAGCCGTGGCTCACAACGAACAACAAGCTATGAAAGGGCCCTAAACTACTAGTGTAAACCCATTCAAACAGGAAAACGTACGGTATAATTTATATAACTAATGAGAAACGAGAAACACGTATAAACTACATAAATAAACGACAACTATTGTACATCAGATTCCTGACTAAGGACAGGTGCAAACATTTGCAGCGGAACTAAACGAATTAATAAAATTCCTGTACCAAACCGTCTCCCGTTTTCTGAAACAATAATATAATATCACAACATAGAAAAACTAACGATAAATTGGAAGGTTTTACTAAATCAAAAAATGTAAATAAACACACGATAATCTACTTTTTTTTTACAATTCAAATAAAGTGAATGACATGAATTAAAAGAAATTTTAAAATAAGTTTAGCTAGCAACACCATCGGGTAAAGTTGAACTAGGTAGATTTCGTTATTGGATTAAGATCTATAATATAAGATTGAAGACCTTGCTCATCCTAATCTAATGTAGCATTTCAAAATGTGCCTTCAGTATGATTTGAACTGTTGTTAATCATTCGTTTGATTTGTTTGAACTTTGGTTTTGCCATTTGCTTAGGGACTTTCCGTTTATAATTTTCCTCGGAGTTTTAATTGACCTTTTATAATTAGATGATATGCTCTTTTGATATTCATCAGGCTGCTTAAATTAATAACCTGTCACAAAACTGATAAAAAAATAAATACAGAATTCGTTGGTACTAAAAAAAATATATATTTTCCATCTAACCTTGCTGTTACATTATATTGATAACAAAACATATGAAGATTCCTTTCATACTGTTGTATATTTGATGCACGATCAATATGCCATATACTTTAAGATACGTGTCAAACTGGTTTGAGAAGTAAACAAATGGACGTTTTAATGATCATGACTGGCTAAACCACAGTCGGTTTGAGAAGAAGATTCAATCGGTCTTTATATAGACAACCGAAGTCTACAGATCTACGCCAGATAAAACATGTCTTAGGTGAGTCAAAGACACTTCATATCAGTCAACCAGTTCTAAATGATGCCTGTAAGTTTTAATGTAGTGTTGATGTTTTTCATTATAATTAGAGTGTTTGATAATCATCATCATTGAACAAGTATATAGAAACGTCCGTGTAGTTCAACTTGTAAAGCTTTCGGTGACTTTGTAATTGTTTTTTCACGAAGGAAACGTTTAAGACACTAAATTTAACGCAGATATTCCCATTTATAAATCGAACAGAAAACAGTGATATTTTTAAAACTAAATTTACAATTTGTATCTTGTTTCCAATCGACAATTACTTTTTTGGATTTATTCTTAATCTGAAATACTGTGGATTCATATATCTTCTTAGATACTACATTTGGAGGAGTGAAGAAGTATGTTCTGCGGATAAAGAATTTCGTGGTTTTCCCAACATCTGCACATAGACCTATATACATTTTAATTAGTTTAACTTTTAAAAATGTGGTTAACCTAAACGAAAATTGGTAACTCATGAATAATTATAAATTCACAGTACTTATTACTCCTAATTGCGTAGGTTATTGTCCGCATTTATGCAAAATAATGTTTGAAGAACTAATCATTACTGTGTTAGCTGATTATCAATTTTCGATCGAAATATTTGTGGTGAACATTCAGATTAATGTATTGTACCTTTAAATCAATGATGTAAACTTAGATTTGAATTTTGGTGCTGTAACGCCACTTTTTAGCAACGCCATTTAGACTATTCCGTGGCGGCCAGTTGATATTATGAAGAGTAAGACGTTGTGCCTAGATAAAACCACCGACATTCAAAAGAGAAACTGACATACCTAGTCAATTAAGATTGGAGTCGAGTGCACCCACATCAGCGGGGTTCAAACTCACTCAGCGCTGACTAGTGATTACAGTAGTAACGTCTTAGACCACTCGGAAACCGAGGACCCTGATGAACTGTAGTAGTTTTGTCTCTATTGATTTTAGATAATAATTGAAATGCCGTTTTAACACATCCATAGATCAAAAGAAATCTGTAAATGGATGCACAGCTAAATAATTGTTAACATGTAATTCATTGTTTCATATTAATGCAATTTTTCTTTTTATTAAAATATTTACCATATTTAAGGTATTCTAAACTACTTTAGTTTGTTTTTATAAAAAAGAAGATGCGGTATGATTGCCAAGGTTTATAATGCTGATGTTACCAATGTGTATATGCACCTATCTTATGTAATACTATTGTGCATTCGTCCACTTTTGTCTATTTATGATGTTGTGATTTGACGTTACCAATACATACATGTACTTACATGTTTTAAATGACACATTCAAATAAAGTAAATTTTCTGTAATTTGATACATTGTACGATTATGTTAATTTCGAGAAAAGTGTGAAAAGTCAAGCATTTACAACATTTTTGCAACCTAAAACATTCGAAAACATCCCCATAAACGTCTTTCTAGATTTTGACAAACCAGTCCACATAATCAAAACAAATTTAATCAACATGTTCATAGATTGTCGAACTGTCTCACGATATTTACGTAATGCTGCCTCCGTCATAACAAAGAATCATACGTCAGACTGAATCAAATAAATTCCCCGAAAGAAGCATTGCTAACTAAATGCATATGAAATGCATGGTCATTAGCTGAACTGATAACAGAAGATAAGATATTGAAAAACATTCTGAAGCAGCCTAAGAAACATTCTTCTACATTTTTACAAAACAAATTTAATCCAAAGGTTCATAGATTGTCGAACTTTCTCACGATATTTACGTAATCCTGCCTCTGTCATAGCTCAGAAGCTACGTCAGACTGAATCAACTACAATTGGAGAAATAATCATCGCTAACTAAATGCATATCAAATACATGGTCATTAGTTAAACAGATTAAAGATGAAAGGATATTCTAAACATGATAAACAATATGGTCAACATACGAGGAAAATAAACAAAAATAAGAAATAGAAAATGTTTTATGAATATTAAGTATAGAGAAGAAAAGGCAAACATAAATAATTTAACAAACTTGTCAGAAAACTTGCAAGTAGAGAAAAAAATAAACACATATACGTATATGAAAAAAACGACGAGAGAAATAAGTAGCATACGCTGATTGTGTACATATAATAAAATAAAATATATTATATTTTAAAAACGTATACCTATTTAATTTTCATATGTTTATAATGAAACAGTACGAAGTATTGATAATCACAGCAATTCAAGTTAGTTTACGCAGATGTTAATTACTAAAACAAGTTATAAAAATTAAATCTGCCTAGAAAAAAAACAAGGATGACAAAGCAGAGTCAAGACGACATTATTACCGTTTTCAATTTCCAACTTTAATTCGTTTTTTTTCATCATGAGGTATACTCCTAAGTACAAAAATGAAGTAGGATAAACAATACTTTGTATAGTTTGTATGGCAATTTGTATGACTTCAAAAGAGAATTGTACAAATATGAGTACGGTTTGTAAACCTTGCATGGATATTTTCGAAGCCAAAATCCTGTATTTCGATTTATATCTGTTGTCATAATCCCGTATGCTATTAAATACTAATATTTAATCTGATCTATAATTTCATATATTTAGTAATACGTAGATAGAAACAATCAAATAGCTGAAATTATAAAAAAGCAGATTTGGTATGATTGCCAATGAGACAACTGTCAACAAGAGACCATAATGAAAGCACGTTTTAGATAGGGTACTTGAATTACTTTGAAAAAAATTAGACATCCCAATAGCACATGTACCAATGTCCTAATTAGAATATTGAATTCTTTACAAGAATGTTCAAATAAATGATGGCGACAGTGAAATGTCTGCGGAGATATTTATTATAATATATCTGACTAAGCAGTTTTTGAAATGTCTCTACCAGGACAGCATGTGCCTTGTAATACACATATATATTTACATGGTATCATAAAGGGCAAGGTATTTTTAGTATCGAAAGAAAAAAAAAGGAATATTTCATAACTATATTAATAAAATTCCTGTACATATAATTTGATTGATTGTAAAAATCGGTATATGAATGAGATATCATTCTGTCTACACTTATTTACGTTTTGACTCATGGTATTCTAAAATGCTAAAAATGATATATAGTTATAGGCGACAATAAAGAAACATTTTTTAAGACAAAGACTATCAGTTTCTTGAAAACAAATGCATATAAACAAATCAAAGTTCACAAAGCACTACTCAGAAAACTAAACAACTCAATAATCCGGTTCTTCATACATAGTATTCAGGTTGTATCAATAGCACATATAAACATCGGGTGCGGGAATTTCTCGTTGCATTGAAGATCTGTTGCTGACCTACTGCTGTTGTCTGCTCTATGGTCGGATTGTTGTCTTTTTGGCACATTCCCCATTTCCATTCTCAATTTTATTCGTTCAAAAGTTATATTTAAAATAATGAACAGACCATCACCATCAGTATGAAAGAAATTGTGTATGCTAAATTGAGGGGATATTCATCTGAAACTAACAGTGATGACACGTACATGTTTTCTATTCTTGTCGGTTACTTTTTAATCTTTTTTTTTGTCCGCTGGATTTGTTTTCTGAATTGCACTGAAACAACTGTATTACCGTATGACAAACAAGTGCAGAGTAATGGTTTACGATTGCACCAACCGTCCAGAGATTTATACTTTGCAAAGGGGCATGGTAATATCTATTCGACGCAGCTCATATTCTAATTATGTTTCAACACAGTTGTTCTATAAAAAAACAATTTCAAATCTTTTTCTTTGATTTCTACCTTCTTTATGTCTCAATTTTGATGTTTTAAACAAAATTAGTATTTATAATAGAAATACGTAACAATACTAAATTGAAAGGAAGCAATAGAATCAAAATGTGTGAATCTATATATAATGAATACGCTTAGTTTACTTTAATTCCATTCTAAACAACGGAAATGTTTTAAAACAGTATCCAACAGACTATGAAGTTTCCTTATATTTTTAAACTTGGTATGCATATTAAAAGAGTCTCGGTTAAGTGGTTATATGTTTGTATATTTCATTAGTATGTTTGGATGTTTGGAATCTTTTTCTAGTATGCATATTGTCATTCATTGGATGCATTTGTAAATTAAGTAAACAAGGAACTATAATATAATGCTTAGACATTTGTTGAGGAAATATATTTGCAATATGGTAAATTTCTTTTAACGATCTTCCGTATGTTGAATTCAAAATGTTCTATAGTCATGCTTAATTTAAAAAAGTATAACTGCTAATTATTGTTATCAAACTGTCAAAGTCTGTTATTGATATGAAAAACATTGCAAATGTGTTTTGATTATGTGTGTGTTTGTTGTTTCATGTCATGTGCTCAGATGCATGACTGAATTTTGCATTGTTCGATGTTTTCATTACAGTTTAAAATGTTCAGATAGCGAGGTTTGTTTTGTCTAAATTTTGTAATTGTAGGAATTTTGCTGATTTGTGTGTCTGTTTGTATTGGTATGACAAAAATCATTGAAAATATGTTTGGTTAATGAGCTTTTTAAGATTTCATTTCATTTGCTGCTTTCATTTCTGAATTTTGATTTCTCCGATGTTTCGATTTAAATTTGACAGGTCCAATACCAGTTTGTTTGTCTTCGTTTTCTATTTGTAGATGGTTTGCAGGTTTGTGCGTCTTTCTGGTATATTGTTAAAGTTACTTTTATATTGTCAATATTAATTCATTTTATGTAAATCGGATATTGAAAATATGAGATAAAGAAATGAGGTAATTTGACGGCTTGATAATTTATAATTCATATCTTATTCTTGTTAGATATCTCCAAATAATACAACAGATAACGAGTAAAAGTTAAATAAATAATAAGTGAATACAATCAATCGATATCATTTTCTAGAAAATTTCGGATTTCTTTGTTAGCCAATGAAACTTATATTCATCAGATAAAATTGTACATTATATCATTCAATTTAAGCTATAGTGGCATTTTTTTTTCTTGTAAAATAAGTGCCAGAAGTCAGCCTTCGTCGATTAAATTATTTCTATAATTGATAACCAATATAATAAAAGTATTACCATAACGTACCTCGTCTTCTTTTACAGGTCATGTAACACCTACTCGTACTAGTTCAAAATACATGTACTCAAAAAGGCAGAACAAGGTAAGTAATAAAAGTCACATTGAATGAAAGGAAACACGTAGATAAAAACAGGATTCGGATATTATCTTTGTCACATTCATATTGTTTAGTTCATTTTAATAAATTCTTGCATATTTGTAAACAAATCTAAACAAATTAAAATAGTATGGTTAATAAGAACCTATAGTAAAGTACGTTCGGAATCGGATCAGGTCTCTTTTTATAAGAAATTATTATAGATTAAGGAATGTTTCTCCCTCAGGCGAAGCTCTGATTCCTTTCACGGATTTGGCTATACTTTTCGGACCTTTATGGTTATAGCTCTTCATCTTTTATATAAGCTTTGGATTTCAAATATTTTGGCCACGAGCATCACTGAAGAGACATGTATTGTCGAAATGCGCATCTGGTGCAAGAAAATTGGTACCGTTAATACGATGATGACTGCTGTACCCATATTTTGACTATTTTATTAATTGTGACTGTTTATTTAACGCATCATGTAAATGTAGCGGAATTTGATGAGACTGTTATTAAAGTGAGAGGGTTGGCGCTATGAAACCAGGTTTAATCCACCATTTTCTATATTTGAAAATGCCTGTACCAAGTCAGGAATATGACAGTTCTTGTCCATTCGTTTTTGATGCGTTTTGTTTTTTGGTTTTGCCATGTGATTATGGACTTTCCAAATTGATTTTCCTCTGAGTTCTGTATTTTTGTGATTTTACTTTTTATATAATATATTTCGATCTGCTCAATTTCTTGTTTTTATGGAGTGTTTTATAGTCTTGTGATTTTCATTTTTTTTTTTTTTGTGGGATTTTTTACAGTGCTATTTTTAGATATTTTGAATGTATTTTCTTACCTTTTTTTGTAATGTTTGCATTTTTCTGTCCGCTATAACCATAGGTTTTAGCTGTAGAAGGATGATTCGTTATTTCAAAATAATCTTTTAAAAAAGACAAATATCAAAATCATAGACTTAAATAAGAGTACCCGATGGCATGAAAAAGATGTTAAATACCGTTAAGATAGACACAATAGAATAGTTGAAACCACGTTCCTGATAAGGTATTTATTTCATAAAAGAGGGACGAAAGATACCAAAGGGACAGTCAAACTCGTAAATCTAAAACAAACTGACAACACCATGGCTAAAAATGAAAAAGACAAACAGAAAAACAATAGTACACATGACACAACATAGAAAACTAAAGAATAAACAACACGAACCCCACCAAAAACTAGGGGTGATCTGAGGTGCTCCGGAAGGGTAAGCAGATCCTGCTCCACATGCGGCACCCGTCGTGTTGCTTATGTGATTACCAATACGGTAAATAGTCTAATTCGGTAGGTCAAATTCATGAAAGGGAAGGGGATTGTAGTTACGACGTAAGGAACATATCCGATATCATTTGTGAAACGGTTTATTGTAACCTGCCAATAGCACATGAAGCAATGTCCAAATTATAATATTGTATTCCTTACAAAAATGATCAAATAAATGATGGCGACAGTGAAATGTCTGTGGGGATATTTAATATAATATATCTGACTAAGCACGTGCCTTGTAACACACATATTTATTTAAATGGTATCATATAGGGCTAGGTATTTTAGTATCAAAGGAAAAGAAAAAAGAAAGTAATATTTCATTATTATTTTATTAAGATTCCTGTACGAGTGATTTGATTGATTGTAAAAATCGGTATATGAATGAGATATCATTCTGTCTATGTTTATTAACGTTTGACTCATGGTCTTTGGTATTTTATCGATGATTTATAATTTATTATATTTACAATCAAAAACCATATTGTAAGAACAAAAATCAGTTCCTTGAAAACAAAGGCAAATTAACAAATCAAAGTCCACAAAGCACCGCTCAGAAAACTAAACAACTCAATTATCTAGTTCTTCAAACATAGTATTCTGGTTGTATCAAAAGCTCATATAAACTTCGATCAAAAGTTATATTTGAAACAATGAACGTACCATCAGTAAGCCTGAATTGTGTCTGCTAAATCAAATGATTATTTATTTTAAACTCGAAGTAGTGACACGGCAAACGTCTTCTTTTATTTACAGTTACTGTTTATTTATTATTTTGTCTGCTAGATTTGTATTTTGAATTGCACTGAAAAACAACTGATTGTCATAAGACAAGTAAGTGCAGTGTTATGCAATATTATCAAAATGTGTGAATTTGTATATAATGAATACGCTAAGTACAGTTTGATTCCCTTCTCACCAAGAGAAGTTTTTGAAAACATATCCAATAAACAGACTATGAACTTTCCTTATATTTGTAAACTCGGTATAAATATCAAAAGGTTCTCGGTTCAGTTATTTTATGTTTGTATATTACATTTGTATGCTTTTTCATGTTTGGAATCTATTTCTAATAAGGATTTTGTCATGCATTTGATGTAAACATAGTAAATAAGGAACAATACTATAATACTTAGACTTTTGTTGAGGAAATATATTTGTAATATGGTAAACTTCTTTTTACGATCTTCCGTATTTTGAATTCAAATGTTTTATAGTCATGCCTATCATGTACAATTACTAATTATTGTTACTAAACTGTCAACATTTGTTATTGATATGACAAACATTGCAACTGTGTGTTGTTTATGTGTTTGTGTGTTGTTTCGTGGCATGTGCTCGGTTGCATGTCTGAATTTTTCATTATTCGATGATTCTATTGTAGTTTAACAAGTTGAAATAATGGGGTTTGTTTTGTCTCAATTTTGTAGTTTTATGTTGTTTGCTGGTTGTGTGTCTGTTTGAGAAACGATGATAATCCGTCGGAAGGGAAAGATAAACCGTGTTAAAACATAGCAATATTTTTTGTTGGTAAAAGACACCCTTGTACATTTAAAAGAGCAGGCTTATGCCACTACAAGGCAGTACTCGCACCAACAAAGTGGAAATGGTTAAATATAAATATCACGAGTTTCCAAATCCACTATAAATAAATAAGTTTAAACTCAACAGATGTATTGATAAGGAAAACATTGAAAATGTGTTTTGTTTATAAGCTTTTTTGGTTATTTCACGTCATTTGCTGCTTTCATTTCTGAATTTTGCATTATTCGATTCATTTTAGTTTGACAGATTGAAATACAAGTTCGTTTTTGTCTTAACTGTATATGTGTAGATGCTTTGCAGGTGCGTGTGTCTGTCGCTGGTATATTTTGTAAGTAGCTAGTAGGTATTCAAAATCAATTCATTCTATGTAAACGAAAATTGAAAATATAAAAAGAAAGATATTTTAAATACGATAAAAAAAAAAGAGTGAAAGATACCGAATGGACAGTCCAACTCATAGATCATAAAAACTGACAATACCATGGATAAAAAAGAAAGAAAAACAAACAAATGATAGATGACCGCTTGATTATATAGTATCGCATGATACCTTCAGATAGTAAAACAGGACGCATTCCTCGAATCAGTAAAATAGGTAATAAGTAGATACAATCAAATGATATCATATACTAGAATATCTGAAATCACGAATTTCGGTTTTGGTTTTCTTTCTTAAACAATGCAGTTTATATTCATCAGATATAATTGTACATTGTACCATTCAATTTTAATTATATTCATTTCAGCCTTCATCCATTATATCCTTCTAATAATTGATAACCAGTATACTAACAGTATTAATTTCACGTACTTCGTATTCGTTTACAGGTACATGTAACACCTATATCGCACTAGTTCAAAATGCTTGTACTTAAAGAGGTAGAAAAAGGTCAATAATAAAAGTCACATTGAATGAAAAGAAACACGAAGATAAAAACAGGATTCGGATATCATCGTTGTCACGTTGATATTGTTTAATTCGTTTCAATAAATTCTTGCATATATGTAAACAAATTAAAATAATATGGTTAATAAGTACAACACTGAAATATCTTAAAGTACGTGAGGAATCCGATCTGGTTTCTATTTGTGTAATTTCTTTTGCATGTTATGTTCTTAAGAAATTTAGACTTATTTGCAGATTTTAGGTCTACATCAACTTATTATCCGGGCTGAAATTTAAACAAATAAATATAAAATAAAACAAAAATCCCTTGGTACCTCATTTATTATCATACAAGTATTTGTCATAAAAGTACAATCTATAAATTATCTAGTTTGATTTTAAACTAAATAAGCACTATGTTATTTATAATATGATGGTGGTTTTTTCTACCTCATTTATTATCATACAAGTATTTGTAATAAAAGTACAATCTATAAATTATCTAGTTTGATTTTAAACTAAATAAGCACTATGTTATTTATAATATGATGGTGGTTTTTTCTACCTCATTTATTATCATACAAGTATTTGTAATAAAAGTACAATCTATAAATTATCTAGTTTGATTTTAAACTAAATAAGCACTATGTTATTTATAATATGATGGTGGTTTTTTCTACCTCATTTATTATCATACAAGTATTTGTAATAAAAGTACAATCTATAAATTATCTAGTTTGATTTTAAACTAAATAAGCACTATGTTATTTATAATATGATGGTGGTTTTTTCTACCTCATTTATTATCATACAAGTATTTGTCATAAAAGTACAATCTATAAATTATCTAGTTTGATTTTAAACTAAATAAGCACTATGTTATTTATAATATGATGGTGGTTTTTTCTACCTCATTTATTATCATACAAGTATTTGTCATAAAAGTACAATCTATAAATTATCTAGTTTCATTTTAAACTTAATAAGCACTATGCTATTGATAATATGATGGGTTTTTTTAAAAGTTCAAACCATGCATAATTAAATGATGCTAATAACTGTTATCATATGCACAGCCAAATATTGATATATTTACATAACTATTACAAATATTTGCATGACATAGGACATCTGTTTTTTTCTCCAACAAATTTCCATCTTGCGTTTCATTTTTAAATATCATTTACGTAAGTCCAAATGATAATTAAAGGATTAATGTATGTTGAACTATCACAACATACATGGAGTATCGTTTCACAAAAGAACATTTGGACGTGTTAACCCTTATGTGAGGTCCTATAATTAGGGTCTTAGTTATATCTTCAAAATGTTTGATACGAGCAAACGAGTCTGAGCGTAATACATTGATATATGGACACATATACTTGGATGGATAGTTGTATCATTGGCACTCATACTAGAGTCCTATTTTTGGGGCCCTTTATAGTTTGTTGTTTGGTGTGAGCTAAGGCTCCGTGTTGAAGGCCGTACATCGACCTATAATGGTTTTCTTTTTTTTATTGTTATTTGGATGGATAGTTGTCTCATTGACACTAACACCACATCTTCCTACATCTAGATATCTACATACTTCTTTTATGTATTTGATTTGTTAGGTTACTGTTTCGTTATCCCTATGTTTTCGTAATACTCTTATAAACCTCGTATATACATGTATTGATTCATAATATGCAAAGAGCATCTAGTCCATGTTACATGTATGTGTAACTAAAATAAAGTCACAAGGTATATAGGTTCATAAAGAGTACTTTTATATGCACATTGCAATAACAAAATATAATTTTTACACAAAAAAAAGATGAGTGCACATCAAAAGGCAACAGTGACTTAACGTCACATAATACCAACATGACATTTAGAGGTCAACATACAGTCTTTGAACATGTACAGGTATCTTCGAACTGTGTCCAACTTTCAATGTCATTTATATGGAACATACATGTGTTATGATTGCAAATGAGATAACCATTCAACAGCAAATCTCCATGTATTTATACAACCTTTGGTTTTTTTTAATTGATATTAAACCAACATCAAAGTCAGAAAATAAAATATTTTTTAAAGTTAAACATTTGTAGTTATTTGCATTGTTACACAAATTTCAAACTTACTTTCATCCGTTAATGAAACCCTAACTGTAGAAAAAGTGTTCCATGATGAAACTGACATTGAACATTAGTGAGCTGTGCTACTTAATTTAGGAAATAAACACAACTTGTTGCAGGATCAAATTTGTTGCATGTTTTACAATTCGTACATATACAATATAAGGTCAGAGTCAGAATTTATTTAAATTTTTGAATAAAGCTGAGAAACTGAGGAGGTTTTACCGAACCCTTCCCCTCTTTTATGCCAAATACAAAGATTTTAACCTAGAAGTTTTGTATATTTATTAAAGCATTCTATAAGTAAGGTGTTTCGTGTTTGTAAATTGCATTAGTATTTGTTTGTTTGGAATCTTTTTTCTAATACTCATTAAGTCATTCATTAGATGTAAACATAGTAAACCAGGAACTATAATAAAATGCTTAGACGTTTGTTGAGGAAATATATTTGAAATATTGAAAATAACTTTTTACGATCTTCCGTATTTTGAATTCAAAATGTTCCTTAGGCATGTCACACATTTATATCTTCTTATTATATTTATTTATTTGTCAACATATGTTATAACTATGACAAACTGTGTTTTGTTTATGATATTGTTTGTTGTTTCGTGTCATGTGCTGAGTTGCTTAGTTGCACTTTTTGATGCTTCCATTGCAGTTTGACATGTTCTAATATAGAGGGTTGATTTGTCTTAGTTTTTTATCTTTAGGTGGTTTGCTGGTTTGTCTGTCTGTTTGTAATGGTATGACAAAAACATTGCAACTGTGTTTTGTTTAAATGTTGGTTTTTTTGTTACGTCATGTCATCGCCTACGTTTGTTTTTGAATTTTGCATTGCTCGATGTTTCCATTGTAGTTTAACAGGTTCAATAACCAGTAATTTTTTGTAGTGTTATATCAATTTTGAAGATAGTTTTAAAGTTTGTGTGGCTGTTATTTGCCGATGGTATCTTGTTAAATTTACAAAGATGCATGTTGTCCAAATAATTTCATTCTAAGTCAAGCGAATATTGAAAATATAGAATAGATGAATGAGGTAGGTTTTCCGCTATTATATAATTCATATATTATTCTTGTCAGAAATCTTAAGATAATAACACAGGACACATTTTTCGAGTCTTTAAAGTGAATAAGTAAATTCAATCAAATAACATCTTTTTCTGGAAGATCTAAAATCTCAAACTTGCGGTTTACTGTCTTCAAAAATGCAACTTACATTCATCAGATATAATATATATCATTTAATTCTAATTATATTCACTTAGTTTCTTGGAGTTATCTAATCCTTATGACAATGCATGAACTAATATAATAAAATTACAGTATTACGTTCACGAACTTCATCTTCTATTACAGGTACATGTAACACCTATCTCATATTAGTTCAAATTACATGTACTTAAAGAGGTAGAATAAGGTTAATAATAAAAGTCACATTGAATGAAAGGTAACACGTAGATAAAAACAGGATTCGTTTATCATGTTTGTCTTATTGACATTGTTCGGTTCATTTCAACAAATGCTATATAATTTGCATATATGAAAACATTATTATAGTATGGTTAATAAGTACGACACTACTGTATATTAATCTACCTAATCTGTTAATGTTGTTTTTGCATAAATACTCTTGTTAATACGTTATTTGGAGACGTTTGCAGCTTTGTGGATTACATTTCATTAGCTTATTATCAATACAAATGTACAAGACATGAAACAAAAATCGAATTAAGATCCCTTGATACCTCATGTATTATGATACAAATGTTTGTTTTAAACGTACAAGTAATAAATTATTTATAAAAAAGAAGATGTGGTATGATTGCCAATGAGACAACTATCCACAAAAGACCAAAATGACACAAACATTAGCAATTATAGGTCACCGTTTAGGACACTAGTCTGATTTGTAATTCCATAAGTATATTAAGTATGAATTATATGTAAGCTTGAAATTGATGCTATTAAGTGTAATTACAGGTCGAATGTTGCTATATTTACATTACTAACACAGATATTTGTTTGATAAAAAGACATCTATCTTTTTCTGCAACAAATTTCTACCTAACGTTTGATTTTCAAATATCAGTTAAATAAGTCCAGATTATTGGTTAAGGTATTAACATATTTTGCAGTTATCGCAATGTACCATGTATTGTCGTTTCAATTGATAACTTTAGATCGTATTGACCTTTGTTGGAGATCCTATACTTAAGTTCTCAGTTATATGTTCAAATGTTCGATACAACAAACAGATTATGTGCGTATAACAATGAAATAATATCGATCATAGTTCTTTTCCGTATTGGATTCATTTGGTTACTGTGTTGTTATCGCTATTTAACAAAAATAAATCAGAAATCTATTAATGAGACAATTCAATGTTATGTTTTTTTATGGATTAGAAATTATATATGCATTCCGTCCGTAGACGTAAATTATTCCAACCTTGCTTTTCGTAGTCTTACTTTATCACTCATATCTTTTAAATGTCATGTGATTTTGAAATTATTTCAAACAAAATGTAGCAGACATAAGTAAATTGATAAATGTCTTAAATACCCTGAGGCTATAAATTACAATTTCAGTTCATCTATCAAACACCTGAAATAAGCTCGGCGAAAGACATTGAATTGTAACCTTCGATATTTAATGTCCATGTATATTATATTTTATAGCTGATGCCATGATATGAATAAGAATCGGTTCGCACAGTCTCGAATTTTGTGAACCTTACGATCAGTTTTGTGCCACTTCATTTGTTTCGTTAAAATAAAATGGTAAATGGAAACGGGTAAATTGTCAAATAAACAAAAATCCGACCAAAGAGTAGAAAACAGCTCAAAGCTACCAATGGGTTTGAAAGACAGAGAAAATATCGCACTAGTAGTAAGTTTTCAATTGACCGACTAACAATAATAAGTACTAGTACTAGTTCAGAGATAATTGACGTTATAACAAACTTCTTAACTTTTAAATGAACCTCAATCAAAAATACAGACACGTAATACAAAGGTTTAAAAATGCGGCAGGGTTAAACTTATTTTGAGAGATCTCAATCCTCCCACTACACTTGTATCCCATGCAGAATTAACAAACACACAGCAATAATGTATTCCTCATATTTGAACTCTTACGAACCTCGTATGTACATGCATTGATTCATAATATAAAAGAGCACAAAGTCCAATTAATGTGTAATTAAAACAAAGTCGCAGGGTAAACAGGTCCATTAAAAGTACTTTTGAAATGCACATTGCAATAACAAAACATAAATTCTGCATTAAAAAAGATGAGTGCACGTCAAGAGACAACAGAAACCAAACGTAACAAATAACCGATATGACATTTAGAGGTCAACATACTGTCTTTGAAAACTTACAGGTTTATTAAAAATATGTTCAACTCCCAATGTCGTTGATAGAAACATGGATGTGGTATGATATCATTGCAAATGAGACAGCCATCCCAACAAAAAGACGTAGACTTTGGCAACTTAGGTTGTGTTTTTTCATTGATCTTTAACCAACATCTTCTTTTATTTGAAATCATATTAGTACAGATATACAATCCTAAACTAGTTGAATGAATATCAAACTGATTGTAAGTCTCCAGCATAACAGCGCATGTATTGAACAGCAACACTAACTTTTAAACTTTATCGGTACGCATATTATCATTTCACGAATTAATTCATATCTGTTTAACATTTATAAAAAGCACGACGATTGAAATAGAAGTATAGATACCAAGTTTTATAGAATTCAATTAGGCTGGATCAGATTTTTACAAAATATTTGGATATTTATTATAAATATTTTTAAAACAAGTGTATGATCTTTATATTGCCTGTTTATGTTTTAGTAATGTAACAATTAATATGAAAATCATAGTATAATTGCAAATGAGTCAACTCTCCACTAGAGACAAAATGACATGTAAGTCAACAGGTATAGGTCGTCGTATGGTATACAACACTGAGTAACAAGCCTTAAGTCAGCTTCGTTGACATTTGAGACTTAAACACAAAGCCATGTATATCGAAAGAACAAGTAACAAGCAGAATTTCACCAAAGAGAGCCCGTACGGAACACAGTTGCGAAATTCGTCCCGTTTATATTGGACGTAAGCTGCGCAATTATTACAATTGCTCACTTTTGTTTAAAAATAACAGAGTTAACAGTAACTAGTGACTATTTCGTGGCGGCCAGTTTTTATTGGTGGAGGGATATTCTCCGTCTTCCCCCACCAATAAAAACAGAAATAGTCACGTGTTACTGTTAACTCTGTTATTTTTAACAAAAAAAAACACTTGGAATTCCTAATTGTAGTATTTATGGAGAAAACCGCAGACCTTCGATAGGAAAACTAACATTCCTAGTCATTTAAAATTTGAGTTGAGTGCATCCACACGAGCGGGATTTGAACTCAAAAACTCAGTGTTGTAGTAGTTCAAAAGTATATAAAAAAACAGAGAGCACAACTATTAGTCATTTTATATATGAATATTAAATTACTATATTTTGGATTCGTTTCTGTGATTGTAGAGTTTGTTATGAGACGAGATAGTCTTGTGCGCAACCATTTAAACTTGAGGGACAGTGGAATTATATTTCACGTTCTACTCCTCTAGACATGTTGCCGGCCAATGCTTAAAATCGCAAATCTATCCTCATTGTAGTTGTTATTTTTTTTTCCTTCTAAGTGAATTGCCTTATAAGCATGTCGATCTCCATATGACTGACTATTTAGCTATACTTGGTACAATGTTGGTAAGAACTAGGGCATATTCACACACAAGTGGGTGTACCAATGTATCTGTGTACTCTCCGATATCAATAAGTCAAGTCTCCCCTTCATTTATGTTTATATGTACTTATTATTCGATGCAATTAAATATATTTCAATCCGTGCATGTTGATAAGTTACTTAAAAATATTCGACTCAAGTTCGAAAACTGTCATGATTTATATGTGAACAAATAAATTGAGAGCGCAGTAAGATATTTACATCATTTACATGCACAAAATTAAAAAAAAAATTATCACTATTTTTTAGACATCTTTATTAAAGAAGTGCAACAGAATAAATAATCAAACCTGCACTGAATTTTTGAAATACAGCATTTGTCATACTTGGATCTACACCGTCATAAAATACGCACACTAAACGCTCTGAAGGAAGCTTAAGCTGGCTTATCCCATATGTTGTGCGTCAAACTGTGACCTCATACACTAAAAGCAGCGTTCACTATCTTCAAACAAAGAATAAACGCTTTTAAACGATCAAAAGATTTTCAATGTAGGACATTTTATTAACAGTATCCACACGTATTTTAATTGACTTGTAAAGTACGTTAACCTTTAAAAAATAATGTGTATCAGTTAGTAGGCGTTGCATTATGACAACCACCATCTCTGTATCCACAATTCAGGCGACTGAAGATATGTTGACTATACTTCTGCTTTCGATCTAATATTAGCATATTAAGGCTTTGTTCATTGTTGATGGCCGTACGTTGACCTATAGTTGTTAATATCTGTGTCATTATGGTCTCTTGTGGACAGTTGTCTCATTGGCAATCATACAACATAGTACTGATCTTTGTTGCAAATTGATTTTTTTAAGGAGGCGGTGGAAGTGGATGGATGACTCTTTTCCCTACATTATTCAATTAGTTTAATAAAAATTATTAAATATTATTTCATATCAAGAGCAAATGTAAAGCTATATTTTGGTGTTGAGTGAAAATTACGAACTTGATTAATATTGGCATTCTATCTTAATTAATATGTCGATACTGGTAAAATTACTGATGAACTAAATCTGTTCAACAATACTGTTAATTCATTATTATTCGATGATTACCAAATTTCGTTGATTTTGTTGGTGTAGGTGAACCACAAAATTAACTTTCAACAAATAATAGATATTGTATAGCATTTTATTAATTAACTACACTGTTATTGGACTTAATATGATGAAAACTGTCTATGTAATATAAGGTGTAAACTCGGCCAATACAGAATAACTCGGCCAATATAGATTTTTTTCTGTATTGGCCGAGTTATTCTATATTGGCCGAGTTGACTCCCGTGCAGGATTTCGGAACGTCTCTAGTTTTTACATCGAAAGTCATGAAAAACAGAAAATGAAAGTAAACAGTTTTTTTTTAAAACGCAGTTGTCATTTAGTCATCTTAAACATGCTGAAAATGTCAATATGCCATACATTTCAGGCTAAAGATGGTCATATTCATTTACAAAATGTTTTTAAAGCAGACGATAGAACTATTTCGATTTGGGGAACGAGTAGACTATCACCAATAGACACAAAGTTCATTTCTTGACGACCTCGGACCTGTTTACTTTCGCTCTTTCTTTTTTTGTTATCTGTCATTTATTTTTAAACCCGAACAAGGCATTCTGTAATTATGAAAATCTCTGTCCTTTGGTAATTTGGCTTATGGATAGTGGTATCAATATCAACTCCTACATCATTGGCGAATCCAGGGTTGGAACCCCCCTTTTTTGGCCGATCAATGCATTTGAATAGGGACATATAGTTGGAAACCCCTTTCACCCTTTTGTCCTGGATTGGGAACCCCATTTTAAAATGGCTGGATCCACCCCTGTACATTTTTTTTTTAAATATATTCAGTTTATTTCTGCATATAAATACATGAGACGCAGTACCTTTCCAATTACTATTTATGTGCTGTGTCTAAATTAAAATTGTAACACTTTATAGTGATTGGAAAGGGTAGAAAAATCATCAGATGAGAAAATGCTGACCTGCAAATAGCAAGCAGATCATTATATATATTGCATCTTATAAAAAGAAACTGAGATTTGGATAGTTCACCTCCAGGTAAAAATATTTATCTCTTGTGAAATGAAAAAAAAAAAAGTGTAACACTGTAGTTAATTAAAAAAGATACTATTACGTGTATATCTGTATTGGCCTTGTTATTGGTCCTTGGCCAGCTGTATTGGCCTTCGGCTTCGCCTCAGGCCAATACAGAAGTACTTACGTAATAATATCATAGTATGAAGACTTCAGCATAACCACGTTTCAACGAATAATATATATTCTATAGGCGTGCATGGAGACTATGGTTCAATAAATGACTCCACAATATTGACATAAACACATAAAAGGGAGGGAATATTAAGAGAATCGAATAAACTTATTTTAAGATAAGATTTGACATGTCAACAGTTTATAATAACACTAATCCAGTAGCTCTGATTTTTCATATGTATGCCAAATGTCATGTTTAAAATATAACTTACATTACTGTAATACAAATGGTATAACTCTATCAAAATTAACCTTCATTTGTATGAGATCCCCATTTGAACGACAATCATGGGTCGTCCTATCCAATGCAACCTATAACGTGTTTGCTTGGTTTAAGATACTAGGGATAATATTATACACTTTTCAAGATTTAAAGTATAAACCAGATTTGTTGTAAGTATTTTCAGAGATAAAAGATCATTGGTCTCTACAAGAGCATCGAGTTTGTTGTAGCGTAAATTTCTTTGGACATGTTGATTTTTCTTTGCTTGTTTATTTTTATCTGAAAGTTTTAGAACAACGAGTTTGCAAAAGTTAAAACA
Organism: Mytilus trossulus; assembly: GCF_036588685.1. NCBI lineage: Eukaryota > Metazoa > Mollusca > Bivalvia > Mytilida > Mytilidae > Mytilus > Mytilus trossulus. Next base: position 2,098,505 of record NW_026963295.1, read on the forward strand.
AAAATCAAAACTTCTATATGATTGTTTATCAGTATGGTTTTGTCAAAACAATTTCTTTGAATATTTTCGTATCAAGGAAAGCAGAACACACTTTCAACAATGAATGTGAAATGGAACAACACCCTTTTCTATAGAAAAAAAATGAATGACTATTTAATGTCATACACAAATTTGTGTATGCCTGTCAAACGTCAAAACCATTTAGTTGACCAGTACCTGTGGATTTCTATTTATCCTATTTGGGTTTTTTTTGTTTCGTAGTGTTTACATAAAACAGGACCTTTAATTTCATTTACATTTTTTCCATTTCGGGTGCCTTGAAAGCATCCTATGCGATTTTGTTTTTTTTCCTGATAGCCAATGATCAAATGATGACCTCTAGTTGCTTACCTTCAACATTGTTTTATTTTCTTTCGAACGGAGATCTTCCACCTCTTCTTAATTTATTTATAAATCATGACTACAAAATAACTCAATACATTATGTTTTATTGCTTCTTGATTCACTATTCGATGGGTTTGTATCCTGAATTATTGAATGGTGCATCAATGAAGGAGTATATTTTACCACACAATCAATGACTACCATTTGAGGATAGATCGTTTCAGTAGATAAGCATATTAAATCAGGCATAGATTTGATTAAATAAAGTTAATCCGTGATAATCGAAACATAAAATTGAGAATGGAAATGGGGAATTTTTAATTCATTTTTTCTTCAAGAAAACTTTCAGTTTTAAATTCAACACTTGACTTAAAATTTTCAAATCATTAAGAACGTTACTCAAACAGATGAAGTCAAGGATATGTTTCAAACTGAATACCTGTAGGGCTCTATAAACTTAGTAGTGCAACAAGAAATTGTAAAATGTGTGTGAGGTAAACTTTGTATTAGTAAGTTTATACCATAATTCTAGTTTCTAAAAGACTATTTTCTTATATTCCGAATATCCAAAAATATGGCCGCCACGGTTATTGCAGAGACATATTATTATTAACAAATATAAGTAACTGTCTATCGACTTTCCTTGTGTAAATCATTTCCTTACATGTGTTATCGGTCACACTTGCATAAATAGCATTTGTTGTCGCTTATTGAGTTGTTCATGTCTATATATTAAAATTACTATGTATAGTAATGTTTCTGTTCTATTTCTGGTTTGTATCAAGTCATAGTTGTAAACACCCAAGTCCTCAAATAGGAATATAACACTGTTTAGACATTTGTTAAGGAAACGTATTTGAATTATTGTAATTTTCTGTTTATGGCCTTCCGTATTTTGACTGCAAATCGGTTTCAACTCAGATATTACAAGTAGACTAGTTACTGTCATTAAACTATCAAAATATGTAATTGTCACGAAGAGATATGCAACTGGTTTGTTTATGTCTTTGTAGCGTTAGTTTCCACTAGGTATATTCCTACAATTTGCAGTTTTTAGTGTTGATTGTTTTGGGTTTTTTTTTGCCACTTTTCGCATTTGTCGGGTGTTGACGGTTATTGTGCCTAAGGTCGACGGTTTACTGATTTCTGTGCAAGGCGTTTTTATTCCTGAGTATCTCGATTATTTTGTTTGAACGGGGGTTGCTATTGTGTTGAGTTTTACTATAAGCGAGAATATACCGGACTTTGAGAAACAGACCGTGATGAAATATAAGTTTACTTATCTTATGATTTATAAGTCTTCGTTTTGCACGGAATCGGGAGGATGCTTTAGATAGCATAAAATATATAAATGAAAAAACATATTTTGTGTTTAAAATTTTCAAACAGACACACGACTACGCCATTCACCATATATACATGTAGGTAATTAGACAAACACATTTAAAAAAAAACATGATCAAAGGATTCCTCCGGGTATTTCTGTCAAATGGCAGCAATACACGTCGATACATGAATATATTGCGTACACCGAAAATGATTTGCTTAAAGATAGCTCTATTATAATGATGAAAATCATAGTAGTATTAATTATATCAAGTTAAGTATTATATCAAAAAGAAAATAACGATTTGTAAATGCAATATGTAGTTTATTTTAGTAAAAAGAAACCTACAGTTATACACATTTATTTTTCTATTAAAATATTAGTTGAATTGAGAATGGAAAAAGGTAATAGGTCATTGAAACCAAAATTCACGCAAAGAGCAGAAAAAATATCACAGGTACCAATTGGATTGAAATCTAAGTGAGAAAGATCTCGCATTAAAAGGCGGGCTTGACCTGATCTCTAAACCTAATTTTGTATTAGTTAAAAAAAATGGACCTCATACTAAACTCCGAAATTAAAATCAATCAAAATTTAAACAAAATACAAGACTAACAAAGTCTACAGGTTCCTGCCTTCGGATATTTGCAAAATCCAGGGTTGTTAAACCTCTCTCTATAAATCTATACAATGTAGAATAACAAGAACACAGCAATATTTATTCATTATACTTGAACTCTTGTAAACCTCGTATATATAATATATGGACTAATTCATAATATTATAGAGCAAAAAGTCCATTATGGTGACCACTTTCGTTGTAGCCAAAGTGTATGTGACTAAACGTACAAGCTATGTTTAAAATATTTCAAGTTCGAAGTTTGATTTAAGAGAAGCATTATCGTTTGAACTAATTTAATTGTATTTTGGAATTTTTTTAGGAGGAGGTAAAAGGGAATGAATGTCACTTTAGGAGGGGGTGTTGGATGAATGTCGCTGTTCTCTATAACCTAATATAATACAAATATTTGACCATCTGGAAAACCACAGCAATTCTTTTATGCTTAATTTTTATGTTAAATGAAAATTAAGAATTTGATTGATATTGGCATACTATGATAATGAATTTGTTGATTACTGTAATGTCTATTCACGAACTAAATATTTCTAAGTGTATGGAAATCATCAAATAAGAGCGAGGGAATAAACGGGGGAATCGGATTAACTTCCTTTAAAAAGAATTTACAAAGTTCACGTAAGGTTAATTTTACCTTGGTGAAATTTATATATAACTTCCAACTGGCAAAGGCTATTGAACATGCATTTTATAATCGAAATGTTATTATAACATGTATAAACAAAAATAAGTAGCCGACTAACGACCTTCCTTGTGTCAAAATAGTTTCCTTATATGTGTTGTCTACCACACAAGATTTGTTGTCTCTTATTGAGTTGATCATGTCTAAATATTAAAATTGTTTGTATACTAATTTTTTTATTCTATTTCTGGTGTATATCAAGTCATTTTTTAGTTGTAAACACAAGTCCTCAAGTAGAACTATTTATCTGAGTAGACATTTGTTAAGGAAATATATTTGATTTATTGTAGTTTTCGTTTTATGATCTTCCGTATTTTGACTGCAAATCGGTTTTAATTCAGACTTTAAAGGTTGACTTTCTAGTTACTGATATTAAACTACTTAGTATCAAAATATGTAATTGCAATGAAATGATATGCAACTGTTTTTGTTTATGTGTTTGTAGCTTGGAGTGTCAAGGAAGAATTTCTATAATTTGCAGAAGAGCGCAATATACTAGAGGGACATACAAACTCATAGATAAAAAATTAACTGACAACGACGTGACTAAGAAAAAGACAAACAAATAGCTCACAAGACACAACATAGAACACTAAAGACTAAGTAACACGAACCCACATAAAACTAGGATGATTTCAGGTTATCTTTAAGGGTAAGCAGGTCCGGTAAGCAGATCCTGCTCTACATATGGCACCCGTTGTGATGCTTAAGTTATAACAAACCCGGTAAATTGTCTTATTCGGTAGGTAACTTTTGTAAAAAGGGAACAGATTGTAGTTACGACATAAGGAACATGTTTTTTATTTGAGGGTGTTGGCCATTCATGTGCCTTTTTATATGTCGGTGGTATACTTTTGTGTGTGTCATACGTTTCTTTTCCTCAGTACACGGGATCCTGTGTCGATAGTTTTTGTGGGCACTGTAATCTGCTATATTAATGTGATTTACCTTCAGCGAGTGATATCAAAGTTCGATAGAATATATACCCAATTATTAAATCTGTTAAAGAACACGTGCCACCAATTGACCTTCCAAAGCACCTGAGCTCAACATTTTTGATCGTGTTTCTTGTTGCTCTGTTTTACATTTTCTATATCGTGATTGTCCTACGTCGTTTTCCTTTTTGTCGATTTTTGTTATTGCCATGCTATTGTTAATTTTTGCAACGCTTGTAAATCCTAAAGTTAATGTATAAATTAGGTTTTTTTTCTATTATATGATGTATGAATAAACTCATCATAGATACCAGGATAAGCTATCGTTTTGCATTTTACTCATAAAATGTACATTTGTCCGATTGAAGAAATCCTATGCAAGATACTTTAGATAATATACAAATATTAAAAGGTAAATTTGCACAGAAAAAAATATTCTTATTTCTATCTTTCTAAGAAAATATTAACGGGTGTACTAATATATTATTCGCAAAATAAAGCCATAAACATAATTATTGTAATTCTTAAGGTTAATATATTCAGGTATACACATGTTTAAATCAACCTATTACCTGCATGTATTCATGTCAAACGGCTGTAATCTACGTTTTTACATGTACTAATGGCGTAAAACAAAAACGATTCTCATTAAGAAAGTTCTATAATAAAGATGCAAATTATACATGTTAGTAGTAAGAATATTAATTTAATTAGTCAATTAAGTAGATAGAATATATTAATGATTTGCGACTAACAACAAATCAAACTAGATCTGTGTTGGCCGACGCAAACAAAGCTGAAAGTAACTTGCTTATTTATTATGCAGTCTATCAAGATCGGTTAAAATAAAATTAGCTGTAACATTTTACAATTTATGAACTATTGAAAAACAGAGTAAAAAGGTTGATAAACAACCATGATTACCAGAAAGAATACACGTTGTTACTAAAGATTTGAATATTATCCTTGTCCAATTGACATTGCTGAACACATTTGAATAATTGCTTGCATATATGTAAATAGAAAAGAGTTAATCAGTACAAACGGCCTCATGTGATGTTAATAAGATATCCTTAGCTGCTGTCTTTCTTTATTTTCTTTTCTTTAGACAGTTGTTGGTAAATGCAGATCTGCTGCCTTACTGTCCTGCATTCTTTGGCTATTTTTCTGATTTGCAATTATTACAGATTCATCTGAAATACGAATAAATCAAAATGAAAGCCCTAGAAACCTCTTGACTTGGAAACATGTATTTGTTATAAAAGTACAAGTTATTAATTATCTAGCTTAATTTTAACCTTCATGAAAAAATGTCCTACATAGAATGTGTCTTTTATTTTTAAGTAAAACCATGCATAATGAAGACATGCTAATTAATGCATTCACATGTACTGAGCTTATTATGATATATTACCTAAGCTAGCTTAGATCTTTGCTGAATTTGAGGTAAACTTCAACCTTTCGTCTGTTTATCAAAAGTTTTTCACAAAGGCTCCGATGATTTATTTGGCTTATTATCTGTTACAGTTATTGCAAAATAACAGTGTGGGTCGTTTAGGTCGCTAACGCTACGGATTGAGCTTGTTATTGTGTGAAGTCGGATAGTTCAAATCTTCCGCCATTTTTATTTTGTCATATGAAATGAAAAATATATATGAACTGCGTTGCCATTGACAATTATCTTTTCTATTCGACAAAACCGTTTTATACGAACGCTTATTATCAGTTTTTTCAAACAAATGTATTCTGCAAGAAAGGATTATGCACTAAAATATTTTTTTTTATATTTTGTGATGAAGGGACTATTTTTGAAAATGTTATTTTAACCGTAAAACTCTGTCAACTAACCAGTGTGTGCTTCACACAGTCGTAAATGATATCTCTGAAAGTTAAATATCCCGAGTTTCAAATCGTATTATGTATAGCAAGAGAAAGAACTATCGACCTGTCTTTCATATCTAGTTAAGTATTGTTCATATCAACACAATAATAACCGGCGTTGGTATTTTTCCTCATGATGTTAATCTTTAAAAAAAAAGGATATCCTACTTTTTTAAGCATGATATTTAACATGTAATTCGGAATAATTCAGAAACGTAACATTTGCAGATTGGATAGAGATAAGGAATAAGTGAATCACATCACGGGATAACATGCATGTCTTCAACATGTAAAAACAGAATAACTATTACAAATGTATCATACGGGTTTTTATTAAAGGGTTCTGTAAATTTTTACAGGTGTTGTGTACAATCCTTTACCACTCTTGAAGATTCAGGGACTAAAATGACATATAGGCAAGGTATCATTTGATTTCACAGGTGGTGGAGATTTATTTCCCCGATGGTATCAGGATGGTATCATATTTATTGTTTCTTATTGTCCTTGTTATGTTGCGCATTATGGCGTTCATTCCGTTTGGTATGCTACTGAATGATTCTATTGTGTCGAAAAAAATATCCCCCTTTTCATTTCTAGGCAAATTTAAAGAAAACTGAATGATGATCAAATTCAATCTGTTTACCATGGGTGGTTTTATAGTTCACTTTGCATGCTGCATGCATTCCAAAAATTAATCTAATATGTTCGGGCGATTCTACATCTTGTTGATACTGTGTAATAATAATGTTTCTCAGAAGCAATACGAAGCGATCGACGGTGAATTTTCAATCAATGATATGTGCCGCCCTGGCCCTCTTTTTTAAATGTCGTTAATATCCATATTTTGCTAGTTTCATGAATTGCATTTGAACTGCTTGATGTTCTTTTTACACGATTGTTAAAAAATATGTGTACTACTGATCGATATTGTTCAAGTAGTCATTATATACGTAAGTGTTTTATTTTCCAATATTATTCAATTTAGTCGTGATAATATACCTTCATACAGCGAAATTTTATTTCCAGTATTTCAAGTACACATACATCAACAACAACAAAAAACAATGATCATGCAATGTTGTTTATCTATTGAAAAGAATGTAAATTGAACATGAAAATAGCTTTGAACCAATAAATAGAAGGAATGACTGTCCGGATATTGACCTAAAACTGTACATTGATGGTCCCATTTTTACAATACAAGCTTTTGTTTTTTCACTGTCAAGATAATTAGAAGGTGTGATATTTTAGAATAGAGAATGGAAATGGAGAGTATGTCAAAGAGACAACAACCTTGGGTGTGTTTTTTTCTGCCGCGACTTGTTTTCAATAGTTCATTTATTCTAATGACCATGTAAATATTAATAAAAAAAAAACAAAAACAAAAGGATGGTAGCTCTTACGAGTAATTTTAGAAAATGAAAAGAACCAATCTGGTAGACGATCTTTTATCTTTACTTCTGTATAATAAAAACATATTTACAATACACTTTAAACTTTAAAACGAACTAAATCATCTGAGATGTATACGTTGACAAAGTGTCCAAATATCGCATTGCCAAAATGTAATTAAGCAAACAAACTTAATATGGCAACTCCAATATAAAGAGTCCAAATAACCACATTTTATAAATAATGGTGTATCATCATTGACTGATTTTAAATAGAAAAGTCAGTAATAAGCATTAATCATTATTCTATATGGAAAAAGCGGGCATTAGAACTTGCCTTAAAAATCCCTGACTTTGACCCTTATAATCAATAGACCACACACGCATTTGGATCCCAGGTCGTCTCAGTTTCATTCAAATATGAAATGCCGAATCAAACACGAAATTCAAAAACGTATTGCCAAAATACGATTAAAACTTGGTATACCAGGGTTAGAAAAAAATGTTCAACTGTAGTGAATAATTTAAGCTGTTAAAACATAAATCTTTCATCAGAGACTTGGACAAATTGAAACGAAAACCTATTAACATTGTATGAGATTGAATTTAGCAAAGTTAAATGGCTCAACAGGAAATATATATCTTGCTATGCATGTATCTTGAATTTTAAGATTACAAAGCCACATACATTAGTCATGGTATAAGTCATATCAATACATTGCATTCATGAATAAGTTATAATCAGAATCAGAAACAAAGGCATAATCTCCTTACTCTTCCGGAGCACCTGAGAATTCCCCATATTTTTGTGCGGTTCGTGTTGCTTTGTCTTTAGTTTTTAATATCGTGTGTTTTGCTTTGTTTGTCTGTGTGTCTTTTTCATTTTTTTAGCATAGCGTTGTCAATTATTTTCAACTTATGTGTTTGAATTATCATTTTGTAAACTATCCTCTCCTTTAAATCATCAGGTTGGAAAAACAAACAATGCAAACGAGAAAAACACACGGCCTGATTAAAGTATCAAATAACAAAGGAGGTTTGAATATGATCGAAAGTAACCAACGACAACCGCTACATACATGCACATAACGTGAGATTAGCAATTATATATTCTGTCGGGGATTGACATAGTTGTGAGCACTCAGTCCTCAATTTAACATGTGATTGTAGTGTAACAGACAACATACTATGTAGGATATATTTCCTAAGTTGCTTACACATAATTCGTTTGTTCTCTGTTACATAGTTGTCTGATTTGTAACTAACTTCATCTTCATACTTTCAAATCATTTAAAAATTATCTTTCGAATTAAGGTGACCTCAATATTAAAAATATCAGTGAGACATACATGTATGACAAACCTTTCAGAATCAATTGACGACTTCAATCACGAGATTCAATGGAATGTGTACTCGTTCTAAATTAATTTTGACCTCAACATTGTACTGTCCTATCCCTTCAGAGTGGGATTTTAGATTGAAGTACTACATACACAATAAGTAGATGTAAATAAGTTCATATGCCAATCAGTAACTGACATTTGAAGTAAAAGAGAGAGAAACTGTTATAATAAGCAATACATTATTAATTCTGAATGACTTATACCTTAAAACGTATCATAGAATGTATTTACATCTGTTAATGTATGTTATGTAACAACCTTTCGTTTGCTGAATGTTCAAGTTTTAACATGTAATGCCAACTCATTTAATTGCTCTGATCGTTAAACATCATCAAGTATTGTATAAGCTACCTTATTAAATAGGGTGCATAATGATAGCCAGAAATACATCGGTGTGTGCATATCATTAAAAGAAGATTTAGACTTACACCAATATACGGACGCCATCCCGAATTGGTTGAACGTATGAAAATTCTGTTTTACAGGCCATCATAGTCATAGGGATCATATTTCTTAAATCGTAACTACAATCCTGTTCCTTTTTTTACGAATATGACCTACCGAATAAGACTTGTACCGGGTTTCTACTACATGGAGCTACACGACGGATGTCACATGGGAGAAAAATCTGCTTACACTTCTTGAGCACCTGCGACCACCTTCATAATTAAGGAAACCAACGGCCTGAATCATGTATAAAATTAAAAAAACAACAAAGTCGAATATGATCGACAGCAACCAACCAACGACAATCGTTATATAAAGCTTCTGACAACTGATACCATATTTTGTATGATATTGACATATTAATGTATGCACTCAATCCTCAAATTCACATGTGAGAGTGGTGTAACAGACAACAAACTACTCATCCTGGTGTTCTTAATTTTCTGACACATTCTTCGTTTGTCATCTGTTGCATATTCGTTTAATTTGTAACTAACCTCATCTTCATAGTTTTATATAATCATTAACTAATTATCTTTTGAAATATTGAAATAAAGTAACCTCAATAATGAAAATATCAATGAGATATACTTGTATGACCAAACTTTGTTAATCAATTTACAATTTCAATCACGAGATTTAATGGAATTTGAACTAGTCTTAAATTAATATTGACCTTAACATTGTACTGTCCTATCCCTTCAGAGTGGAATTTAAAATTGGAGTACTACATACACAATTAGCAGATGTAAATAAGTGCATATGCCAATCAGTAACTGACATTTGAAGAGAGAGAAAGAGATAAACTATAATAATAAGCTGAATATTATTAATTCTGGATGACTTACTACTTGATATTCATCATTGAATTATTTACATCTGTCTATATATGTTATGTAACAGCATGTCTTTCACTAAATTGTCATGCCCATTTGTGTATTGCTATCTCAGTTGCTTGATTTGTTCGTTGAACATCATCATAAAGGTAACTAATAAAATATGGTTCCCAATGATGGCTAGAAACTAATTAATATGCTCGCATGAATAAAAGAAGATTTGGATACACATCAATTAACAACAACGAACCAAAAAATCATTATTCGAAAGGGTTTCAAAATACTGACTTCAACAATAAAAAAACAAGTGTCTGTACAGTACATACAATCTGTTACCGATGCATTTAATGGAATTGTGTGCTGAAACATGTACATGTAAAGAATATCCGCAGTAGGATGAAAAAATATTTTGGTCTGGTCATTCAGAATTGTTTACAACTTATCATGGGCTATTGGCCATAACATATTACTCTCTTTATCGGCGAGTTTTAAAAATCTCGTGCATGCTATGATTGAATACATGCCACCCGGTGTTAGGTAAGAAAATGGCAATCAAACATTTACATGTAATAAATATATATTAATTATTGACTCCATCAAGTGCATTTCGGTATATTTATTTCCAATCATTACCGACATTCAAACGTGCTATATGAGTTAACTAGGAACATCAAAACAGTATCATTGAGTATTGCATAAGTCGATGTTGTCAAACTACAGTTTTGAATTTGTGTATATTGTTTAATAAACCACTTTGTTAGTTTTGACCAGAACCTTCTCTGTAGTGCTCGCTGATCTGTCATCTGACCACAAATCATCGGAATAAAATGTATGTCATATATTCAAAATTAAGGTCGAACATGTTTGACAAGTTTAAATTTACACGTACTCCTTTTTAAATATACTAGAATAACGATACAACATTTCACTTACAAAAACGTGTATAGTTGATATAAAAAAAAGTTAATGCAATGTCTTTTCTCAATCATAAAAATTCACATTTCAAAGATTACACGTTTTAAATACGATGAGATATGTATGTTTTAGAACTATTTAAGGAGGCTCACGGGTACAAAAATTTCAGCATATATTTAAAATTAAGGTCGAACATATTTGACAAGTTTAAATTTACACGTACTCCTTTTTAAATATACTAGAATAACGATGCAACATTGCACTTACAAAAACGTGTATAGTTGTCGATTCCGCACTAAGTATTGCAAAAATAGGAATTTTCCCTCAATTCTCGTCTTTTGGCTTATCATACTGCTGATATTAAAAAAAATTAATGCAATGTCTTTTCTCAATCATAAAATTTAACATTTCAAAGATAACACGTTTTAAATACGATGATATATGTATGTTTTAGAACTATTTAAGGAGGCTCATGGGTACAAAAATTTCAGCAAAAAATCGATTGGCCCCAGATATCATTCAAAGTGTTTATATCATTACAAAAGCTCCAAATGATCTCCCTTTGGTGCAAAAATGCAATTTTTTAGCATCAAAATTGAAAGATCTTTTTTTAAGTCACCAGTGACCTATACCTTTTATCATTTTTTTCAAATAAGCTGTACATAAACTAAATAGTTGTAAAATTTAAGCGATTTCTGTAATTGAGTTCTATTTTATTTCGATATTACCTCTATTTCTTCTACTGCTTATTCAGGGGAAGCAACCAAACAACCAGTTGTCCAATTCATCTGAAAAATTAAAGGCAGACAGATATTGACTTGATTAACAATTTTACCCAACGTTAGATTTGCTCTAAATGCTTTGGTTTCAGATTTATAAGCCAAAATATACATTTTACCCCTATGTTCTATTTTTAGCCATGGTGGCCATCTTGGATGATTTGGCGGGTCATCAGACACATTTTTCAAACTAGATTCTCCAATAATGAGTGTGGTTAAGAATATGTGAATTAAAGTTAACGACGACGACGACAGACGACGGACGACAAGTGATGAGAAAAGCTAACTTGGCCCTTTTGGCCAGGTGAGCTAAAAAAAGGACATCAACAAAAATATATGCTTCTTTCGAAGCCACATTGTGGGCTTACAAGACTCTATTTTTTTATTTCATTTTTCGAAACAGAATATGTTAAAGTTGATTTAGAGAAAAATATAGCGAAATTCTATATTAAAAAAAATGATTTATACCCGTGAGCCCCCATAAGTCGAAATTTCGGCATGGTTTGTTGTAGCTGTAAGCATGTCCAATTTGGCGAAATAATACGTCAAGTAATTGCAAGTGTTCGTCCATTATTCGATAAATATAAATAAAACAAAAAAAAGATGTGGCATGATAGCCAATGGGACAACTCTCCACAAATTACCTATAGGTCACTCTACGGCCTTCAACAATGAGTAAAAAACCATATCACATAATCAGCTATAAAATGTCCCAAAATGGCAATGTAAAACAATTCATATAAGAAACTAACGACGTCATTTAAAGTATTGTTTAGTACTTGACAATTACGGAATATATAGTTGAAATGTTCCATTTACACAAACAAAATTTCGATTGTCTTTTTCTCTACCGAATGCAATTTATTCTCCTTTGTGTGCTTGACGTGCGCAACATGACGGTTGCTACTAATAAATATGTTTACCCTTTTTGGTAGCACCTACAATCAACTATTGTATAATTGTGAAGGTTTGTGTTCCTTAATATTAATATTTAAGATGCCCTCTGGTCAACGTCTATAGCGTTTTGTTGTCAATGCAAGATGAAGTAAAATTACTAATTATGTTATATTCATGAATTGTTTGGATATTGTTTCTTGCAAAGTTTATATCAGATTCGCTGTGTGCTTTTCTCGGTACTATAACATAACAGGAACTTGGCTTAACTTATTGCATGTATAAGGATATTTTGAATTTCAAGGGTAATACCGGTATTACTGATAAAAATATTGATATGGCTAAAAGCACAGATGATGGGATAAACAGTTGTCAGACCGATGTTCCATAATATTAAATTCATTAGTTAGTTATCTTAGTTTTTCTCTTCCTTTTAAAACAAAACATCATAAACATAAATCTAAGTCGCCGTTGAATCTTTTGAAAGCCCTCCTCTAATACAACCACTGCTCCCGACATTATCATGAACATGCATGGTTTTCATAGTCATGATAATGCATGAGTTTATTAGCTATATATCTGCTCCTGTTTGTCCTTCAACTGTAAATAATTGTGGAAAGGTTTTGTTTTGCTCAACTGTGGGTGTACCTAACCAATAAATAATTATATAAATGTTTTCTATTTCTGGCAATTTTAACATGAAAACGCCATTAGATAAACAAACAATGTTGATGTATTGTTTGTTACATTTTGATAAGAATTAGAAACATAAATACAATTTAAAAATAACTTTTGGTACCGTTTCATATATGAATAGCCTTCCGTATTTTGACCTCAAACTATGGGTCGGTGTTCTCTACGACAGTCAGCTATTGTTTTACACTATCAACAAATGTAGAAGGTGTGATAGTTGTGTTTGTTAAATTTCAATTTCAATTCCAATATTAAATTATTTTGATGATTTGTCTATTTTGAAGGTGCTGTTTTTAGACAACCAACGTAAGGTATATTTAAAGAAAAAAACGGGAAAAGGAATACGAACAGATAATGAAAAGCACATATTGTCATTGCACTTGCTTTAAACTGCTTAACAAAATAAATGCATGGACAGTACATTTCATGTGAATCTTAATAATCTTGGTTATCTAAAAGGCTTTGAATTTTCAATCAGACAAAATTAATTCCGTCTTCACCAAAATTCTACTTGCAATAGAGTATTATATAATAGATAAGATACTAGGAGGGTAATCCAAAACAACAAATGGTAGAAAATATGCTCTCAGTAATTCCCATCAAACAGACGAAAACAACACAAAAATCTAAAGATTGGGGAGGTTTTCCATACATTTGAATACAAAAATCAGAATACGTTATATTTCTGTATACCCAAAATGTAAACATATGTCAAAAACGTTTCAGAATATTAAAGATCGTATGTCATTCAAGATGGCGGAATACTTCCTTAATAACTTCCATAAATCAGACATCAGACGATGGAAGCAAAATCCAAATGCCAATGACTGTACTCTAATTTTAGAAAAGGATCGTGCGTCGACCGGAATATACACGATAATGATTAGTCATTCCTTTGCACGACATATCCAGTAATGCTTATAGCCAGGAACATGATAAAATCGGCCAGACACAAAATGTCACTTTGCACCGCTTATATTAAATGGAGTTACAGAGACAATTGCTATTCCATGATTTACAACTTCGAGCACGTCATGCACGTGTTTTTATAATTAATCTGTCGTGTATATTGTAATTGGAAGTCTTTTTTTTTGTTTTAACTTGAAACCCGAATTTACACTGTCTCCATTTCTGATTACCATTACATTTGGGGAACTGCGTTCATAATTACCACATGTTTATAAATTTGATATGTGTAAAAATGACCATTGTTCAATTGGTCTTTGGTACATTTGCACTTTTCCAAAAATTTGTGCAGAAATTTCGAATGTTTTTGTGTTTTCAATAAAGAAAACTTAAAAGGTAAAGTTTTATCGTGTCCAGAACAGGAGTAAAGGAAATTCACATAACATTCTATTACATATAGGATGATAAATATCATTTGAAGTCAGCCAATAACATATTCATCTCTTTTTCCTGTATACAAGCAATGGTTACGATGTAACCAAAATATCTTAAAGAAACACCAAATAGCAAAACAAATAAGGCTTTGAAACACCCAAGAAATATGTTTATGACTCCGATAAAATTCAAAGGAACATTATCATCTACCCTTTTTCTTATGTAATCGGATATGATGTAAAATGATTTCATGGTATTACAACTTAAATTGAAAATTTCAAAGAGAGCTAGTTCTAAAAATATTGTTAATTCTGATTTTTATTGATGCGGTGTATTGCACACTTTTAGAACCCCGTAGTTTTTTCGTTATAGCTTTGTCATTGAACAGCTATTCATACATTTTGGTCATCATCCAGGATGGTAGTGTTATGTAGATTAATGATTTTCAATGAGGTTTAAACAATACTGAGGTTTTACTAATTGAAATAAACTTCGGAAAATGTGATGTTACGCGTGTGAACAAAAAATGTATAATAT
Source organism: Mytilus trossulus (assembly GCF_036588685.1). Taxonomy (NCBI): domain Eukaryota; kingdom Metazoa; phylum Mollusca; class Bivalvia; order Mytilida; family Mytilidae; genus Mytilus; species Mytilus trossulus. Next base: position 2,113,587 of record NW_026963295.1, read on the forward strand.
GTGTGTTAAACGTTTATGAAAAACATTATCCTAACGAAATTAATATAAATAATATCTTAAACTTATATATAATATTTATTTTTTATTGTCTCAGATAAATTTATTCCCGTAGAGCAAAGCTTACAAAACTGCATAGATTACCTTAGCCGTATTTGGCACAACTTTTTGGAATTTTGGAACCTCAATGCTCTTTAACTTTGTACTTGTTTGGCTTTATAAATATTTTGATGTGAGCGTCACTGATGAGTCTTATGAAGACAAAACGCGCGTCTGGCGTACTAAATTATAATCTTGGTACATTTGATAACTATTTTAAGAAAAGGTGTAACTTTCTATCGATGATGCATTTTGTGTGCTTCAAAATCAGATTCTTTTTATACGATAATATAAATTTTGATGAACAAATATGTTCAAAAGTCCAATCGTTTCACCTGAAAAAAGAATGATGTGTGCCAATTGCGTCCTTCGTGGTGTATTTATGACAATATAACTGCAGGAAAAACTTGATAAAAATGTTTTAAACAAATTTGGCATTGTCAAAAATGGCGTCACTTACTAGTATTGAGAACTGTTTTTGTAATTTGTTATACCATTGCGTTATAACCTTGGTAACGTTGTGTATGTAATATTTTATTGCTTTACAATAAATGATAGCCCACTAAATCCTTTAATTTTCAATTACTAATATTCAATCAAATTGCCATCCCTGTTCAGAGAAAGTTTGATGTACATGACGTTAACACCAAACCTTAATATTCTCGATATTACATTTATAATTTTGAAATTCATTTATTGGCAATTGTCATTTGCAGTACAATTGTCATTAGATATTAACTAGCATTTATATTTTTTCCAGATATCAGTACAAGAAATATATTACTACCATTTACGATGTTGGTGGCCTCTTAACACTACCTTTTTATATCATACGAAAGCGAAACACAAATTGCAACGACTAAAATGTAATTGTATCAAGGATGTGTGTCATCAGTAATATGCAGGACGACTCTTAGTCACTGCTTCACCTTTTGAATTGTTCTTAAGAGACAAGTGCAATTTTCATGATTTACAGCTGAAAGCACAAGGTTATATAATCAAACTGTTTTGTACTATTATATTGCAATTGGAAGTTTGTTTTTTGTTAACCTAGAACCCGACTTAATACAGTTCTTCTGCAGAGTGCCATTACATATGGCGAACTACATGCGTAATAAGCAGGTGTTTATAAGTTTGATATAGAACAAGATGAGAGAGGGTTAAAAATAATTAAAATATTATTGACTATGATATTTTTACGCTATACATTACATGATTAAAATACCATGTATCTTTTTCTATTCATTTAGTTCATTGAAAATTTAATATCATTTATAAATACAGTTTAATACAATTGTGATCTTCGTCCAGAATGAGTTTTTAGATTGATGGGTATCTGAATTATTTTTTTTATTTTTTTTTTATCTATTTGAACTAAATGATTGAAATTTACTTCGGATGATGTTATGTTTTGCGAGTGACCTGAATAAATATTGTGTGGTGGAATAAACATCAATGCACTTCATCATCCTAACGAAACACTCACCAAAAAAATGTTCATATTACTTTATTGCTTTTTATTTTTTCATATAATATTTGTGCCACAGACTTGATAAAAGCAGTAAAAAAAATAACCACAGAATTGTGAAAGCTGATTTGACAATCAAGAAATTAATCTTTGTGTATAATCAATCTACAAAAAGGAAACCACAAAGTCAATGTTGACCATAACCTTCCATGTAGGTATTGCTCATTTGTGATCTGACCGCAAGTCGTCGATATTGAATCTTTGATTTACGGCGTTAAGGCATGTTTATGAAAGGTTTGTTACATGAATATAAGTAATTATTTTGCCGTCTCGGTTTTCCGTACTGCCAATACTAATTTTATTCTAGAAAATATTCTACAAGAAATCATGTTAACTAATAGATATATTAATGTCGGATGTGCAATGACAGAATTGCGATAGTCATACTAAAATGCGACGGTTTGCTGTTGTTTTTATATAACATATAAGTAGTGTTTGAGACGGCTATCCGATATCGAACCAGGATAAAGCGATAGATATCATGTCCCGACAAAGAATGTTATATTGTCTACAGTTGCAATAAAACAATAATGTGACGATCATGCAGTCTATTCCCGCTCTCTCCCTCCCCTCAGCTGTATATATTTGTTGCTATTTTGTGCCGTTGTGACCAAGCAAGTAGCGCTTAAATTTCTATTAGCTTCCTTGTTTTTCATTATCTAATATCAACTCTGGTTTGAATGGACAATAACCTTACCATATCAATAGAGGTTGTTGTGGTCTTTCTAAACGCTTGTATGATATTCGGAATTATTGCTATCGAAGCCTATTTACAAAGTACACAACATTCGAAGTTCGAAGTACCATCGCGGTTATGAGTTCTTCTTATATTCAGATTATGTTATTCATTTAGATCAAATCTTAAAGTCATAAGAAACCTCAAATCCAAAAAAAATAATGCATATGTTTTTTTATAACTCAATAGATAGTTTTCATTGTAAAACGTATGTACATAGACTTTTTTCTGAAGAAAATTCTTTAATTTATTCATATTTAGAAGAAGTTTACTTTATTTGAATTGCTTCCTTCCAGCAAGCAATTCCCCCGATATATTTTCCGTATGCAAGGTGACCTCAGTGTGACCCATCTCGTAAAAATCCGGTGACCACAATACGCATGAATGTCCTTAAAATAAACTATTATCTGAATTTACATGTTAAACACGTGCTCAATATCCATGCTTTTTTGTTTATTTTTCGTCAATTGTTGACAAACAGGTGACAATCGTTTAACTTCGGCTTCAAAACACGAACTTTAATTACCTGCCATATTTTCACAACAACACTGACCGATTGAAAAAAAAATTGACAATTATACGAAATTTACACGAAAAAAATGATAAATTCGAGCACAGAACACTAAGTTTATGATGTTTGTATGCATTAGTTTAAGAATTGCAAGAACATTATTTTTCACCGGTCACTCGTTTCTTATGACTTTAATACATGTTTAATGTAGTTTATTTAAATAAAGGAGTAAGTTCTATCCATGATTTATGCCACCAACTTATAATTCTGTCCTCATTAAATTGTGAAAATTTAATAAAAATATGTTGAATAGTGAAATCGTTTCATTGACCATAAGGGTTGTACACTTGCGTCCCAAGTGATGATATATCTGTAACGTCATAAGTGCAGATAAATATCGTTAAAACCTGATTCATCGAATAATTTGGCTGAGTTTTCAGGGGAAAAAACAGTGCCGCCAGTCATCGCCCTGAAATATTTCCAAGCTTATCTATTCTGTATACACCACATTCTTTACTTATAAACCATAATGGCAAAGGGTGATGTTTGGTGCTGCATGTGAAATCATGAAAAAATTCGAAGAGGTGGCAAATTTCAGAGAAAATGGACAATGCTTCATGCTCAGATATTTATGATATAATATGAAGCAGATATACAAACTTGTTTAATATACTTTCAAAAATAAGGCTTTTGACAATATATAATCATTAGTTTTATTCATTCATTTTCCAGGAGAACATTTATTTTTTATGTGTAGGCATGTGTTCTTATCATAGACAGGACAATACACGAATCCGAAATTTTCGTGAAAGATTATAAAAAAGAAGATGATTGCCAATATTTAAACAGGCGACAGCTCTTATAGAAAACCTTATGAAAATTGCAGGTTCATGTATCCTTGAAAACCATTTACGATCATTAACCATTCAATATGTTGAAATATTAGGAACAGGTTTCAAAATTCCGAATGGGTACGACAGTAGCTATAACTAACTGGAATCACCAGGATATAGTTTTAGTAAGACGAATTGCGCCAATATTTTCATTATATACAGTCCGCCAAAAGTTAAGCACCACCAAAATATAACTGGCAATATTTTTATAACTTTTGCGAAAAAAATATTAATTTCTGGTGTTAGGAATTACCTTCAACATACCCTAAGAAAATCCATTACGACAAAAAAGATTGAACTCCAATAAAGCAGTCCAGCAGCCTCTTGACAAAGGTCATCTGCGCGTTTACAAATACACTGTTTCTCCAGGTGGTCGTGTTAGTATTCGTACATTGGTCAGTCGACTTCTCAGAGGCAACCGAAGAGCAAGTCTTGGTCTATAGAGACCTGTACTTGCAGGTAGGCACTCTCTCGTCAGGTTTTAATGGGATAATAACTATCTATGCTTGAACAATAGAAGCTGAGAAAACACTCAGTGTTCAGATGGTATTCAGTTTCTTTTACTGCCAGTAGACGCCATAATACGAATTTCGCGGGGAAACAAAACGGCCTATGACCAAAATCAATATTTGCACAAGGACTGCATTCAGTGCTGGTGGTGTTCCACTACGGTGTTGCTTCTTATCCCCTTATAAGCTGGGTACGCATATTCTGCAGGGTAACATAAACGGACAGACATACAGAGATTTGGTGCCTTAAAACATTGAAGTCACTCATTTTAATAACCCCCCACTTGCGTCTACATTGCCAAGACCCTTGTACATGGACGACAACCCTAGAACACATAGGGCAAGGATTTTAACAGAGTCCAAAGAGCAACAAGCCATTTACACTATTTTTTAGCCTTCCATGTCCCCATACATTAACCCTATCAAACATGTCTGAGATGCCATTGGCGGAAATCTCAAACACAGAGATCCACCTTCACAATATTTTGTCGTTTTAAAAGTGGTATTTGATGTTTAATACAACAGATTTTCCAAAACTAAAGCTTGAAGGTTTGCACCGAGAATGATACGTCGTGTTATGAAACTGTACCAGCAGTGAGGTTGTTACATATGCTATTGACTCAAATGTTGACATTAAATTTGCCGAACATACCAATGCTTATGTGTAGCAAATTTTGATAATATTGGGTGATCATTTGTTGTAAAAAAAATTATTTACAGTGAAACTTAAATTCTGTTTCTGAATTGTGTAATTTACACTATTTCTATGAACGGAAAACTTACATGCATAGAACCTTCATAAGTGACTGAAATTACATTTCTGGTTTGTTTATGGTATACATTAGCAAAAATGCTTTATGATTGTTTTCTTTTTTTCGTGGAATAATTGATTTTTTAAATTTGAAAAAAAATCTATGCAATAAAAATAGGTGGTGCTTAACCATGTTAACTTTTGGCGGACTGTATATATACCAGGATTACCATTTGGAACGCAATATTTGAGGTTCAAATTTAAAAAGTTAAAAAGACCAATTCAGCTTTAGCTTTCCTTTGAACGTGCCGAAAGACACGTTCTGTAAGGACATAAAAATCAATAACAATGTCAGACTGAAAAAAAACATTTCATCGCTTATGAAATCTATAATAGAGACAACGCAATTATTATAATTTACAACTTCCAACTTGAGGTTACATAATCTAAGTGTCGCGTATATTCGGTAGGTAGTCATTTATTTTAATAAATTTGAACTCGATTTGCACTGACCTTGTGTCTGATTGCTATTCAATAGTGAACTACATGCATAATTTACAGTGTTAATAAGTACACATGCTGCCGTTTAGTAATATTGAAAAAGTATGAGACGGCCAGTAATTATCATAATCATAGCATTTTTAATTCTGATAGCTTGGTGCACAGTATAGTATATTTCAATATCTTGTATTTGCATCTATTAATATATATAGATGCCGTTGATAATTTATGTGTTCATTTCCTACCATGTAAAAGATTTGTTGATTTATGGATTACAATTGGCATTAAGTTTATCAAGTACTCTGTTCATTTGTCTAATTGAATAAATTTCAAAGTTATTGATACAATGCTATGACCCATATATAAGATGTAGAGTACACATCCATGATAGTTATCAACATTATGAACTAAAATGACTCAACTTAAGGTCAACATATGGTGTTTTGTATGACAAGTGCTTTATATTTTTTGTGAAATATATTTATACATTTGTGATAAACTAAAAAATGGTAATCAACATACATGTATGCATACAGTAAATATTTTCAGTTTCCCGCTGCACTGAAGACCCATTGGTGGCCTTCGGATGTTGTCTACTCTATGGTCTGGTTGTTGTCTCGTTGACACATTCTCCTTTTCAATTTTCAATTTTAACGAATATAAATATTGAACAGTGTGCACAGTTTTGACCGCGTATTAATCTCTGATCGTTAACAAGTTGGTGTGACAGTTGAAGTGCCATGGTGTTTAGAAAGCAATGAAGATCACTTGTTGAGGGTATTGTACGCATACGTATGTCAGAAGCTAACAAACAAATCTGTATTTTCAGTTGCAGTCAACATTTTCATTGAGGTTGACCATTTTGTAACAAATTTGGAAACGGAAATGGGGAGTGTGTCAAAGAGACAACTACTCGACCATTGAACAGACAACAGCAGAAGATCACCAATAGGTCTTCAATACAGCGAGAACCTCCTGCACTTGTAATGCCCACTTGCATGTTTATGGTTACTATTTTTTCTACTCCTGACCTGATTATGTATGAACTATTGGACAATAAATGAACAGTAAAACAACATTCAACCACTCATTCAATTAGTAAAGTTGTGCACATCGGTGTATTAATATATTATCGTTATAAAGTCAATGTTACAAACATTTATGAGAAAATGAAAAGCAATAAAAAATAACCACACTATTTTAAAAAGTGATTTGATGAAAAATGTTTGTATTTTGTATAGAATCATTCTACAAAAGGAAACCACATTGTTAATTTTTACCATAACCTTCCGTGTTATGGTAGTATATAAGTGATCTGACCGCAAGTCGTCAATCTAGTTATTTATGTTACAGAAGCATTGCCCGACTATTGGTGATGAGCTTACTTTTGAGTTGAGATATATTGTACGAATGATAGTAAAAGTTTATCAGTTAGCAAAGCTTTTATAATAACTGTGCAAAGTTATTGATAACCTCATTCATTTGAAGCTTTTTTTGCACATGTCTAATGCAATTTAATATTGCATTGCTCATGCACTTTTGCAACATTGTATATGAAATGTGTTGTTATTACACATTAAATTGATAACATTAATGCATTTTCTAGACGTGATAGTGTATGAAATGTTGGACAATACATATAAGAAGATGCGGCATGAGCGCCAATTCGACAACTCTCCATTCATGTCACAATTTATAGAAGTAAAATCATATATAAAGCATGTTCAGCGAACAACATTCAATCAATCATTCAATTAGTATGTTAATTGTAAGTTGTGCACATCTATGTCGATCGTTATCATGTCACAAACATTTATGAGAAAATGAAAACCGATAAAAGATAACCACAGTATTCTAAAAGGTGATTTGATAATAAATAATTGTATTTGTGTAGAATCATTCTACAAAAGGAAACCACATTGTTAATTTTGACCATAACCTTCCGTGTAATGATTGTACATATGTGATCTGACCGTAAGTCGTCAATCTTAAACCTTTTATTTAATAAGATGTATTATAGGTATGTTGCCCGACTAATGACGATGACCATATGATCAAGATGTATTGCTTTATATAATTTCATATCAATAGTGCATGTTTGTTTTATGCAAGAAAATCAACAACACAAAACAAATCAAAAACAAAACTGAAATACTAGTTATGCCAAATAATTTAACTGTTTCTTTTCGTGCATTTTCTTACTGACAGAGGCTGCATGTTTTTAAACATACAATATCCCACAAATATATATGTCACGGTACCAGTTTGTATTATATGCAAAATGCGAAATTCCTCCTTTTCACAGGAAACGCCTCTCTAATACTATAAAATAATAATAAAAACATCTCTTACAGAATCTAAATTGATAATTAAACATTTTAAATTTAATTGTTACTTTTAAATACTGTAGTGATTTCGATCTATCGATCAATCACATGTTCTAGTAAGATCTTGAAATTTAATTGTTACGTCCTTGGCATGATCTCCTTTTCAGTCCGTTCATTGGATGATTTCTATTTTATCAGTCATTTGATTGGACAGTTTTGAAACTCATAAATTACATGCCAATCATTAATTATTGACGGTAAATCGAACATTTCTTGTAAACAGGACTAATATGGCGGGAAATGTTGACAAAATTAATCAAAATTTCAAGACCGACTTCCTGAATGAACTACCGTAAATTTGACATCGTGACAAGTACAAGTCTAATTTGCATATATAATTTGCGGTTGCATGTTGATATCTTCATGTAGTATATAAACCAGAGCATTTATCAAATTCGTTACAACTTTCTTATCGATCGGATAGAAACATTCAAAGAAAACATCATCTGCAAAAATGAGTTTTCGGTCTTTACAAGAGGATTGTGTGCAAGAAAAGGACGAAGTCCTCATGAATAGAGCACGAGGTCATCGAAGGTCGAGCTCAACACCAATTATTTGTGAACAAGTGAAAGAAGATATCAATGCAACAGACAGCAAAGGTCGTACATCTTTATACTTTGCTGCAAAATATGGCAATAAGGAATTATTACGCCATTTATTGGAAAATGGTGCCGACCCGAATATTGCTGATAATACATTAACATTCCCGATACATGAAGCAATTGACAACGCATTTATGGATATTGTGGAACTATTAATAGATTTTGGTAAGTTTTGATCTAAATAGCAGTTTTAAAGTTTTAAATCTGAGTAAATATCATAATTGAAGCAAACAAATGCAAACTGTAAGACCAAGTGAATAAATTTAAGCAATATTTAATCAAATCGTAATATACAAGCAGTATATAAAAGGCTTATTTACATATAATCGCAATTCTAATGCACCTGATTGAATTGACAATGTAGACGGCATGCTAAATCATATTTCCATCATGCAATCCAACACTTGAATTGTATCTTATGAATATTCTACTTTATTTCAGATTGCGATGTAAACTGCAAGAATCTTCTGGGTCAGACACCTCTTATCAGAGCCACTTTGTTTGGTGATATTGACACAGCAAAACTTCTCATCAAATCAGGTAAATATGACTTCTGAGTATATTCAAATGTGCATGTAAATGTCTCTTTTGGAGAGTTGTCTCATTGGCAAGCATACCACATCTTCTTTTATCTTCTTTTTATATGAGTAAAAGAGTTATCAATGAAAAATTGTTAGTACACGAACGAAATGCATATACAAGAGCTATAATATTTAAATTTAAAAAAAAAACATTACACAGAACACTTTTAATATAAAAAACGACTTCACTATGCCAGTGGCTCATATATATGCTAGAAGTACTATTACATCCTAGTTTGAATTTATATTAATGTAAAACATCACAGGCTAAGTCAAATGCAAATTAAATGTTCACTTCAAATTAATTAGTAAATTGAATAAGGCGATAGAGTATTCTGACAACTACCATAATGATTATAGTTGGCCAAATGAGTTTTTAATTTTATTAGAACTACATATATTGTGGCAAGCAAATACATATTTAACATGTTATTTATAATGATATCTTTATTTTCGCAGGTGCTGATTTAGACGAAATCGAGTGTACCGGTAAGACAGCTTTGTTAGTTGGTCTGCGTGAAGGTAGTGATAAAATATGCAACCATTTGATTCGATACGAGTGTGATGTTAATATTGTGGATAATTTTGGATGCAGTGCTTTATACTTGGCAGTTCATAGGACAAGTGAACCTTCCATTACAATGTGTCAAAAACTTTACAAAGCTGGATACGATTTTGAAAACGACTGTGATTGGTTATCAAAAGATCTTCACAGAACCATCACACAAACTGGACTATTTTCAAGTATGCTACAGAAACTTGGACTAAAACAAATCAGACTTGAAAATGAAGACACACACTTTGATTTCAGAGCTAGTTTGCTCTCGGACTCATGTTCACGAATGATTTGAAATTTCCATCTGTTTTGCGTGTTACAAGAGACTTCCATGGCCATATCACAGTTGGTCTATCTATTTCGAAAGCATTTTGCAGATAGACCAAGTGTGTTCCTTATCATGGATTGTGAGTTCTTCCTATAACATTTACAGAAGCCTTGTTTTACCTTTTCTCATTAACCAACAAAATACAAAAAACTGTTAATAGTTACAAGACTACAAGAACAGCTTTCAATTAATAGTACAAATGTAGTACTAGTACTTTACGGTGATGTCGTGCTTCTAGGTGATCGATGAGACTTATACAATTTCAATTTCTTTGTATAACTAAGGTATTGTTGATAATGAGATCTGTGTTAAAACGGGAACTGCTAAATGATTTTTGCTTTCCAATGGTGCTTATTATTTAATTTATTTGCGTATTAATTTATTGTACTTATTATTATTGTGATACAGAAATAAAAGAATAAAATAAATAACTTGTTCATATTTCATAAATAATATTTATTGACATACAGTACAGAGGGACGAAAGATACCAAAGGGACAGTCAAACTCACAAATCGAAAACAAACTGACAACGCCATGGCTAAAAATGAAAAAGATTAACAGACAAACAATATATTAGAGCTGACGAAAAATAAAAAGATGGGGTAGTATTGCCTATGAGACAACTACATAGTACATACCAGAGTATAAATGTCATAGAGGGTAACAACTGTTGATCACCGTACGGCCTTATTTAGTAAAAATCGCTTGCACTCAGTTTACAATAAATATCCATAGTTTTTGGTCTAGTGCTTCACTATCCAATAATGTCATGAATTGAATTTTTCAGCCGTGGTTCGAATGAAACTCCTAAGTTTAGAATAACTCATCATTCAGTTGTTCTGAGGGAAAAGTGCTTAATAATGAATTACAAAGTATAACATGATCTTTCAAACTTATTTGAGAGCTCAAATGACATAAACAAAGTTCAATGCACACGTATAAATACACGAACCAAAAATGATTTAGAGAACCTTATTTGGTACAGACACAAAATGTAAACGGATTAAACCAGTTTGATGTGCCAACTAACTTCCCATTTGCCTATCTAAAGCATATCATACGCAATTAACACACAAAGTCATATAAAAGTCATTTACAGTCCAGCTACAGTCAAGAAGGTCACCACAGCATTGTATTGATCGTCCTTGACAATCAAATAAGGGAATGCAAAATGACCAAACTATTTTCTGATTAAATGCAGAATATTTCTCGTATTCATCACAGTCGTTGGGGCAAAGGGTCTAAGCAGTTATTTACTATATGAGTTGCATGTACACTCTGAAGTTCTGAATTCAAAATCCAGCACGTGACACGTGCGTTCGACTTCTATCTTATTTTAATTTGAATGTCAGTTTTCCTACTAAAAGTCGCTGTGTTTTCTCCGGACACTCCGGCTTCCTTCATCAATAAAAACTGTCCGGTATTAGTGTTCATATATCTTTTAAACATCAAAACATTTATTTGTCAGTTAAAGGCAAATATGTTTACAACTGCATCATTATGTGATCGTCCAAAATTAGGAGCCTGTATCTTTGTTCCTGTCGTCTAATTCAGTGCCTATCGTTTGTTGTTGTGTATCATAATTTTTTTTTTTTTTTTATTTCGTTTATTATTTTATTCATGAACCAGGTCATCAGCTTTTTCAACTAAATTGTTTTACATTTGTCATGTCGGTGCCGTTTATAGCTTGTCGGGCGATGCGGGTTTTGCGCATTGTGCAAGGTTGTCCTTGGCACCAAGTTTCTTCTACGTCTGTATGTCTCTGGAGGAAAATATTCTCATTGGCAATCATAACACATCGTCTTTATTTTTATAATTATGCTTGTCCTTCAAATCATTTTTTTAAAGTACATGTGCAAATTAATACCGATATATACATGAAGGTATACGATCGTATTTTTGGCAACAGTTCGTGGCTTTCAATATTGATCATGTTTATGAATTTCTATTGGTTGATTTAAGATAATTAAAATTCAACCAACACATTTAAAATGACAGTTCGTCTGCATTTTAATACAAGTTAAGTTGTCGACAGCAAAATAACAGATAGATATCATTACAATAACCTATATCTGTCAGTGGTGGCCATAAATATCATATCAATAAAATATTAAAAATCAATAAAATGTTATAATTACATTTAATAGAAGTTTTATACGATTCTGTAATTTGATTGGCTAAAGTATTGCAAAAGTTTAATTTTATTTCCGTATTGATCGCAACAAATATGACTGCGCGTGGTCACAATGACAACCTTAAAACAATGCATAGAAAAACAATTGAAAGTTTTAATTTAAATTGCAATGTCATGGTTGTACCATAAAAATGTAATAATAGGTTTCCTTAAGTAATTATATAGGGTCGTAAAAGCGCTGAACTTGCGCTCTTCCGCGCTTCATACAAAGCTGTGTTCAATGCCTTTACACCCTAAAGCAATAACAAAAAAGGTGCATTAAATGTTTAAGTAAAATTGCAGACAGTTTCTTTTAATGCAAAATAATACTTGCTTACTTTAGGTTCGTCCATACAGACTGGCTAATGGGTCTTCAGCTATCGAGAAAATCCTGCATCCGGAGGCGAGCATCGGTTTGCATTTATTAAATTATAGTGAAAATAGGTACTCAATTGTAGCAAAGCAACGTACGTA